>NC_043969.1:1976393-2233893 GCF_902148855.1 Sphaeramia orbicularis | reverse complement strand
TTGTGCTGGGGCCTGGCCATAATAAGCCACCTTTGGACATACATACATAGGCGTACTAGAGATAGACCAATATAAAGCATTTAATAGATTGATACATGTAGAATTTGTCTTTAAGTTAAGTAGCCAGTGGTTAATATTGGACATCTTTGCTGGAATTACAGAACAGTTAAATCGTTTTCGACTGAACCCAGGATGACCTATTTACAGTTAGTTTAGTAATCAGTTTTAGATGCATTGATTAATTGGTTTGATTTTGATGTCAAGTGACATATATTTGTTTATTTAGGTATCCATGACTTCTACTTAAATATTTAGCTCTGCAATTATCCCATTTCTGGCTAAATAAAATAATTAACTTCTGACCATTTCCCCAAAAATCAGGCAAATATCAGCCAATATTTGCCATCAAGGTTTTTGATGTTCCTATCTATGATTATACTGTCCTTTAAAAGACAAGCATGGGTCGATCTCTAATACTGCACATATTAGTACACACATATTTACCAATTACAACACTGTTGACGAATAATCCAATACTATACATTATCCAGAAATGGACAATTGGGCACTTTTACTTACCGCTACTTTTAGTAAAGGAAGTTTACACCTGCGACATTAACAGTATGAGAGAATTTACACTCAGTTATTTCTACATTTATTCCAGTAAAAGACCTGAACATACACAAGTTCATTACAAAGACTTTTATACTGCAAAAAAGAGCAATAAGAATCGTTTACAATGTTGGTTTTCGTGACACAAATCCACTATTTCTACAATCTAAAACTTTAAAACTCATTGACCTGGTGGAATTCAAAACAATTCATATAATGTATAAAGCAAAGAATAACTTACTGCCGGGCAATATTCAAGAAATGTTTTGTGAAAGAGAGGGAGGCTATGATTTAAGGGGAAAGTTAAATTTAAAGATTCATAAAGTACGCACTATGTTAAAAAGTTTCTGTATCACCATCTGTGGAGTGAAATTGTGGAACAAATTGTGTGTGGAGATAAAACAAATTTCAAACATAATTCAGTTTAAAAAAAGATATAAAGAATTGATTCTTTAGAGCAGGGGTGTCAAACTCATTTCAGTTCAGGGGCCACATTCAGCCTAATATGATATAAAGTGGGCCAGACCAGTAAAATAATTTAATAATAGGATAAAAACTTTTGAGTGCAAAAAGTAAATTCCATAATGAAAATGTTTACATCTACGAATTGTACTTGAACATAACATGAACAAATTTGAACAACCTGAAAATTCTTTAGTAAAATAAGTGTAATGTTAACAATATTACACCTTAGTTATCATTTATACATGTAAATCACAACTTAGAGATCACAGTGGCTCTACAAATACACAAAACATTAAATAACTGGGAGAATATTACTAAAATCCCACATACTTCTCTTGAGGCATTTCAGATATTCACATTTTTTGTAAAAAGGCTGGTCCTGTAAATGTGAACACTTTTGTGTAATTTTCCTTTTTTTTTTTTTTACACTAAAACAAGAGACAAATTTCATTATTTATAGGTTATTATGATAGTACTTTTACTGGTTCTGATCCACTTTAGATTGAAATGACCTAAAATGATTTTAACATCCTTGATTGGTTCATATCTTCAATGTAATTTTTTGCATTTCACAAATTCATCCCAGGGCCGGATTTGGCCCCAGGCTGTATGTTTGACACCTGTGCTTTAGAGGTCCAGTATTTGTCCAGTTTTTGATGTTGTACTGATAAATCTGCTGTAATTATTGAAGAAAATGGTTGAATTGTTGGGTCTGTTCGTATGACTGTCCTGCCATGAACATACTGTTGTGTATAATTCAGTTACTGCATTATGTATTTGTTGTGGTTCGATGCTAAAATGAGGAAAATAGTATTGTTTGATTGTTGTATTAAGTTAGTGATAAAGGTGTAAAAGCACAGAGGGGTTGGATTAAATAAGTTTAGACTTCTTCCTACTCCTTTTCGACCATGCAAAATTCAGACTTGTATGTGCTTGGAGACAGATTCTGTTCATTTAAATGTTTTATTTTGTTTTGTTTTGTTTCTTTGCATGTTCGAAATAAATAAATAATAGAAAAGAAAAGACCTGAATACTTCCTTCACCGCTGTTGACACATAGCTAGCTCCTCTGTGTACGCCACCTGACAGTCCACTAAAACACACTCCGATAATTACCCTTAGCCTTTATCACATGGCTTGGCTTTCTCCACCAGACGGAGGCTAAACCCAGAGGTCTGAAGGCATTCCCTTCTGGGAGCTCAGATGTAGCAAGACAGCTAGGTTAGCGGTCTGGCTACCAGAGCAGTTAGCTAGTAGCAACACAGACATTACTCAACGTTAGCAAGCTAAGGTGATAGAGAGCTCACAGTGTCTGCCACAGAAAGTTAGCAAACATTTGTGATAAATACTGACATGCTAGCACAGCCTTATTTTTAGCCACTGTTAGCAACACTAGCAACGCTTTGATAGCAATACACAAAACGTCACTCACGCCAAACACGAACCAGCAAATGTGTACTTATGTGACCTTCCTTATCAGCAAAAGAAACCACCTCTAATAACACTGTATGTTTGTGGCCAGTAATCACATACAAGATGCATACTAATGACAAAGCTTTAATAAACTGAAATCTATGCTGGATTCAGGTGTTCTGAGATCCTTCATTATTATTATTATTTGACTGCGGGAAAACACAGAGGTAGTTATTGTTAAAACTCACTATTTGCTAAAAATCCAGCTAGCCTTTGTAATAAACCTAACGCCGAATTCCACCTTAGAGCCGGGCGGTCCCAGACAGAGCGTGTTTAGGTTTTTGATAGCCGTCTGCCTTGTGTGGTAAATAAGGCCACTTAAATGGGTAGACTTTCAGTGGTGGTCAGCATGTCCTGGTCCTCTGCACCGGGCTAGCCTCAGAGCAGACACTGGGCTAAGCTAGCGCACACAAGCTGGATTTAGCCCGTTGCTTTTCGGCTTACCTCTCTTAACGGCCTCGTCATACGACAGGAATCCTATCCTCGACTCTTTGGCCCCCATGCTCCCCTCATTTCATTGCGATGTGAGGAAATAAACGTTCCGAGCTGAGTTGTTGACAAGTGTTTGTCGCCTTATCCGTTAATTGTGAAATGGGTTCCTGGTGGTGTGTATGTGTGTGTGTATATGTGTGTGTATGTGTGTGTGGTGAAGGGTGGATGTTTTCAGTGACGCCTCCATTCTGTCACATGATCGGACTCTACAGGTCAGTTGATCAGCTCCGCCTGTAAACACAAACACAGGACAGAAGCACTCTGGGGTTTAGACCCCAGTGTTCAGACAGCTGCAGTGTGTCACCCCTTTGTTCCAGTAAACCACAGATAAATGTTGTGTTTGTCCAGTCACACAAACTGTGTGAGTCTGCGTTTGAGCCCAAAACTTACCAAAGTCAGTAGCCCCATCTTGTGGCCACCATCTCAAACTACACTAAGAGTAGAATGACACTGGGTTACAAAAAAATGTTTTTTGCAAGTTGTCTAGGTTTTTTTCAACTGAATTAGGACCATTTTGCACCGCTAAACCCAAAAATGACATCTGTTTTTCTCAATCAGGTCAGGGTTTTTTTTGATAATTTGATTTTGAAAAATTTGATCTTCTCACAAAATTGATTACATTTTTGTGACTTTATCAGTTGATTTTTTTATATACAGGGTGGGGAAGCAAAATGTACAATATTTTGAGGCAGGGATTGAAAGACAGTGTATGACCAATTAGTTTATTGAAAGTCATGAGAATTTATTTGCCACAAGAAAATGTACATAATAGAAAATGTTTTATTCTATGTATCCTCCTTCTTTCTCAATAACTGCCTTCACACACTTCCTGAAACTTGCGCAAGTGTTCCTCAAATATTGGGGTGACAACTTCTCCCATTCTTCTTTAATAGTATCTTTAAGAAAGTCCACATTGCTGTGTGATGTTCTGTTGGTAGCATGTTCTAAAACGCCCCAAATAGCAGAATCCAGAGGGTTTAGATCTGGGCTAGAAGGCGGCCATAAACATGATTCCCAAAAATTGCTAAAGTTGGATTTGTTGCTGTTGTCAACAAGTGTTTTGGTGTTCTTGTGTAAAATTTTAACTTTAAATCATATTTTACTGCATTTCTAACGCTCTTGTTGTCTACCTCAAGTTCAATTGCCATTTTTCTCATGGATTTGGTTGGATCCTTTAGGATTTTGGATTTGAGAGCTTTAATAAAAGCTTTGGTACGTTTTTTGTTGCTTCCTCCACTTCCAGACTTTCTCGTAATAGTTTTGCTCATAGTCATTCTCTTCTTTCCATTATAAACAGTCTTTATGGACACTCCAACTATTTCTGAAATCTCCTTTGGTGTGACGAGTGCATTCAGCAAATCACACACTCTTTGACGTTTGCTTTCCTGATTACTCATATGGGCAAAAGTTTCTGAAAAGGTATGGATAATAGTGTTAGGTATGATTATGACATCAGTATATGTTTGGTTTCAAAACAATTGACGTAGTGCCTGCTGAGAAAAAACAATGAAATGTTCATTGTACATTTTGCTTCCCCACCCTGTAGTTCTCACCCAAAATAGGTTTTAAGAGAAAAAAAAATCATTTTCTAACAGGATTCCTGTTAGGTACAATGGTGTATTCAGCGCAGATGTAGCAGAATACGTCTGGCTTATTTTTGCAAGATCTTCTAGTTGAAGCCATTTCATTCACCTGTAATATTAAAAAAAAAACATTAATCATAAATTGGCAAAAGTAAAATCTTCAGAACTCGTTTATTGCAAGAAATATGAAAGAATTTTGTATCATATGATGTGAAAATGCCCATAAATGTAAGCAAAAATGTTCAAAAGCCAATATGTAGCATAGTTCAGAAAGTTGACCTGATTGAGCAAAATTAATGTGATTTTTGGATTCAGCACCAAAATTATCCTAAATCAGCTCAAAAAATTCAACAATAAATTTGTTATTGACCAGTGGAATTGAGGAGTACTATGTGGTGCAGAATTAGTCCAACTTAAACCAGACTTAATGCACGAATTATGAGAACCTTGATCAAAAATTTTTCCTGAGTGTTTTTATTCCTCTTTAGGCATGAAAAGAAACAATGCGATTGAAAAATTTCTTCTGAAAAGTAAATTAAAAAAATAATAATAAAATAAAAATAATTTTAAAAATTTTAAAAATACATTTGAAAAGAAAATAATAATAATGAAAAAAAGAAAAATTCTTATGAACCTATTTTTCATGAAGTTGCAAAAATGTCCACTGAACTGGACACCATGCATTTAATTTTTGACGCACAGAAACATGTATTTACTGATAAATTGTGTGAAAACTATGGGGAGGGCTTGTGATTCTGGGGGTTTATGCTCAGGAGAGAGCTACATAATGTTACCAATTCATGTCAGAAAAGATATTAGTGTCTTAAAATTTTAATAAAGATATGTGTAAAAAAACAAAAAAACAAACAAACAACAAAAAGAACAACAAAATCCATGAATATACAAGAGAACAGCTGTAGAATAGCTGTCCACTGTAATGACCAGTGTGCATGAAAGGGTTAAATACATCAAAAATATTTAGATCTTTTTTTGATTCAATCTAAATAACTACATAAAAGTACACTTAAATGTCATTTAGCACCTTCATCCTACTGAACATTACTCTTTACTTTGCATGTTACAGTTTAGTTACTCTTTCTTTCTTTCTTTCTTTCTTTCTTTCTTTCTTTCTTTCTTTCTTTCTTTCTTTCTCTTTCTATCTTTCTTTCTATCTATCTATCTATCTATCTATCTATCTATCTATCTATCTATCTATCTATCTATCTATCTGTCCGTCCGTCCGTCCGTCCGTCCGTCCGTCCCTCTATTTAAATTTAACCTAAGGTCTAAATATCCAGGTATGATGGAATTATCATCTAATAATTATTAAGACTGCATCATAGTTATGGTAATTATTTTTGAAAAAACATTTAATAATCTAGGTTACATCAAAAGCAATGATGAACTTAAAAAACAAAAAAAACAAAAACATTGTATTTAATATTTTGCACTTAAAATGTTGTCACAAGCCCTGTAATGAACTGGTGACACATCCATGGTGTACCCCGCCTTCGCTGTCACATGTATTTATTTGTTTAAAGTAAAAAAAAAAAACTATTGCTCTATCTCCTTGTCAGATGGGAACCCCAGGTGTATCCCAGGGGTATGTATTTCCAAATTCTCTATAAGTAAATATACTGAGTTGAAAACTATATATTTGTCTTTGCAACACTTGTAAAGCACACATTTCACCACTGGTCTTGTGTTTTTTAATTCACAGTTTTTTCTTACGTTTATATCTTCTTTGGTTTGTGCAATATGCATTATTGTACTAATAACAGTGGTGGGAGAAGTAGCCGGATAATGTGAGTTCTTTAAAATGACATTTGAGTATGACATCCCAGCATGCACTTTTCAAACTCTGTGCTCAGATGCAACACTTTATTCTTGCAATTTCATAAGTCAGGCAACTTATATTAATAGATTCTAAATTTCAGTATATGTACAAAAAGACAATTAAGAATTGTTTTCAGGTGATGGATTATAATATTGAACTGTTCATAGGTTAATTTGTTATTCTGCTAGATATTTTTTTCAATCACAGGGTGGCAGATCAGTCTCTACATGTGATCATAGTAACACTGGTCCACAAGTAAAATGCCTCCAGAATAAAAGCAGTTAAACTCTACCAAGTTTGGGTCACTAAAATAAATAAGAATGTATTTAAAAAAAAAAAAAAAAAAAAAAGTACTGGTTGGCTGTAGTTTCCAACACACAGTCTTGAGTCAAATTGTGAAATACTGGGAATTAATGAGAATGAGTTTTACTCAAAGGGAATATTTGCCTCCGAACTACAAGATCTACTTCACCACATTGTCTACACATTACAACATATTCACTTTACAGGTTCTTTCTAATGGAAGACTTATAAATCTATTGTATAAATGTACATAAACCAATAAATGGCTGTAATAACACATCACTTTAACCCTCAAACATCCAAGCGGCCACTGGCAACCAAGTCATTACTGATCTGAAATGTTTAACAGCATCTGAAGCATTAATCTATCAATACATTGAAATAATTCTGGTGAAATACAGTTATTCATCTATTCATGGTCATCAGATATTTTACTCATTTAGACGTTCAGAGGCTCCGTAGTGAATGTGGAAACACTGTCATCTTCTACACACTGATTCACCAGTAAAACCCATGGAGTTGGATCAATAACAGTGGCTGAACACGTTGTTTTATATTCAGTTATTTGTTATCTTTGTTGAAAAGATCACATTTTCTTCAGGTTTCCTCTATTTCAGTTAACCTTCAACTTTAATCTGACCTTTTATGAACATCCATATATCAGTAAATACAATACAGGAAAATACCTGCTTTTTATTGGAAAAAAAAAGGAAACTACAGAGGACAATATTATAATAATTGGTGATAAATCACTTAAGAAAAAAACTTAATAGGGACTTAAACAGGGAGAAAAATCAGAAAAATGTATTAAAACATACGATTTAGCACATTTAATCTCTGAGGCAGATAATTTGTTAAAATTAAATTAAATTAAATTAACCCTTTTATGCATAGCAGTCACTACAGTGGACAGTTAATCTACAGCTGTTCTCTGGTATATTCATGGGTTTTGTTGTTTTAGTTCCATATCAGCCGACACAGTGGACACTTACGCACCATCTCATACATTGCGATTCATACCATTATTGTAATTTTGATGTTCTTGATTAACCTGATCTGCAGTAACATGTTTGAGTGTAAATCAATTGCTAGTTGTTATTAGACTGAAATTAACAGTTTTCCTTTAAGTATGATAAAATGTGAGAAAACATCAGATTAGCTACATTTAATAAAAAAAAAAAAAAAAATTAAAAAAAAAAATCTTTCATAGTTTTCACACAGTATATCACTTTCTGATATTGCATTTTAAATACATGTTTCTTTGCTTCAAAAATTCAACCCATGGTGTCAAGTTGAGTGGACATTTTTGTAACTCCATTAAATATAGGTTTATTAAAAAAAAAAAAAAAAAAAAAAAAAACTCAATCACATTGTTTTTTTCATGCCTAAAGAGGAATAAAAACACTCAGGAAAAAAATTCTTGAGTAAGGTCCTCATAATTCATGCATCAAAGGGTTAAATTAAATTAAATTAAATTAAATTAAAAACTGTAGACCAGTGTAACCAGCTGTTTTGTGTTCATAGTTGTTGAACATGTACCATACTGTTTGGTGATGTTAAATCTGCTTCAGTGGAGTCTGTCGTTCTTCTTTTGTGCGCGTGTTTTGTTCTGTTTTGTTTTTTGTTTTTTCAACTTTATTAACAACATTTGAGTATACAGTACAACATTTTAAACAAACAAGATGTCAAAAGGAAAAAGCATTTGAACCTATAAGTTTAAGAAAATAATGCATAGATTTAAAAATACAAAACATAATATATAAATAATGGTAAAAAAGTAAATAAATTAAAAAAAATAGTAATTCTGACAAAAATAAATAAATAAATAAATGCAATAGAAAGTTCAGTCAGTATTAACCTATTGTGCGCGTGTCAACGTTTTATCTAAAAGCCGCTTACGTCACACGGCTGTTGATTGGTTGAAGACCAGGAAGCAGTGAGTTGACGGCGGACGCACGCTCACAGGAACCACTACCACAGCATTTGACACCCGAGGTGATACAGACAAGAAAACACGAGGGCAAAAAATCCATAAACTGTGGTCAAATGCAGGGTTAGTCTCCACTGAAAAACACAACGCGACGGAAGGCGGCTGGTTGCGTCATCTCTGTCCCGGGATGTGATTGGTGAGGATCAGTCCGGATGGGTGCTCAGGTTCGGCTGTACTGGGCCAACATCACAGGTTAGAAGCACAGGAGAACAAACATGGAAATGTTAGCTTAGAGGAACATATGGAAACTGACTCTGATCAAAAAGTCATCATTATTATTATTTCATTTTATTTGTTTATTTGTCTCAAAGTTGAAGGAAAAAAAGAACTGAAATAAAAAAAACAAAAGCAAGAACTCAATTACATATCGGCTCTAAAATTTCCTTAGGGGGTCAAATGAGTGTCCATTTCTGTCAAAAAAAAAAAAAAGTTGTCATAAATGCATAGAAGTGTGTGTAAATAATGCTAATCCATTTGTGCACAGACTACTGATATTATTTGACAGTGGAAGCTCTATTTTCATAAATATTGGATTTGGAATAGCACGTGGATGTGAAAACTTTTGCTGGTGGACGGACGTGACATTACCCATGATGCTCTGGGCAGTACCAGTACTTTACTAGGAATAAACTTATAGACTTACTATTGCTAATTGTGCTCTTCTTCATAAATGTTGGTATTGTGGATCTAAAACAATCCCAGCTGACACAAAAACTCTAAATGTGTCAGTGGACGGATGTGACATGGTTGTTGTGGATCCCATCATACTGATGCTCTGCAGCCATGTCAGCGTTTACACTAATGATCCCTGTGCAAAAACTAGGAGCACTATTATTTATTGGATAGTTTAGCATCAGACTAAAGAGGAAAGAACAATATAGAATTGTTCTTTCTGTATAAAATGCTTCTTATTGTAAAACTGTTGATGTAAACAGTGCTGTGTGCCATTCTTCATGTATGTATGGTGGAACAGAAGCAGGATGGATCAGCACCATACTCCAGATTGAACCTGTACAAATAAACATGTGATATGGAGGAGAGAATCTGGGAAGAAAACTGGGGAATCCAAAAGAATAGAAGATTTGTTTTTCAGGTCAATTCAGTTCAAATAGAACTTGTCCATTTGTGACATGAAAATATAGCATTAATTGTGCTGAAATTGTTCATTTTGAGCTGAAAACATAGTTCATATGAGCATCAACATGTTGAACAGAACTGAAATCCTGTCCATTTGCAGAACTGTCATTTACCAACACAAAGTTCCTTTGGGGATTCACTGAGATTGATTTCTTCTGCACAAAGACACAAATAAGACCTCTAAGCAAATTTTAGCCAATATGTACCCATCAATGGTCATTAATCACTGAAAAAGTAATAAAATACAATAAATTTAACAGAAGTGCACATATGAATCAACTCATAAACACAGTTTGAGAAGGGACAGAAAGAAGCAAGGCTTAGTCCTGCCCCTTCCTTATTTCAGTGTCAGATTCATAACCAAATATATTCCTTCATCAGTTATTTATCACATTAAATTATACAACAAGGAATAACTAGTTATAGCACCTTTGTACTGGTTATATCACATTGTGCAACCATTCTGCCAGAAATAAACATAAACAAATAGAGACTAAACTATACAGGGTATAATATGTAAGCCCTAAACTACATAAACCCATCAACAATATCTCCCATTACACATACCAAAATATGAAAGTGGTCTGATTACTCAATGCATTTGCATCATGAGCTCATAATTTTAGAAAGTAGGGCGTATTATTTTTTAGAAGTGTTATTTTTGAGATGTTAGCTAGGACCTTATTTTTAGTCACTGTTTTAGACACAAGTCATTGTTTTCAGAGGTTAGCCCATTCTATTGAGTTTATCTTTGAAAACAATGACTTAGTATCTGAAAAATAATGACAGTGCCCTAAACAGAGACGTTGTATGGTGAAATAAGGATCTAATATCTCATGAACGTTTGTCAAAACAACATACTTTCCCCAAAATAATGAGATCATTATGATTTTCTCAAAATGATAGTATCTCATGTGGAAAAATCATATTATTTTGTAATGTTATTTTTGAAACATTAGGTGCTTACTTTAAGACACCAGGTCACTGTTTGAGGCCCCAAGTCTTCTGAGATACTAAGTAATTGTTTTTAAAGTATCTTATCATTTTGAGATGCTGAGTCATCATCTTGGAAATGAGCTCTATCATTAACACATCTAAAACCTCATAACAACATCAGATCCTGGGGTTTAAGTGGTGAATAGTGTTATTTCTGTTTAATAGCATATACATGTGACAGCTGTAATAATGTCTGAATGTCCTTGTTTGTCTGTTTCAGGTTACATCAGATTAGCTCTGGTGTTGGCTGCCTGGGCTGCATATGAGACACCATCACTATTTGTCCCTCTGTACTCATCATCTGTCCTGCTTGATGGTATCAAAGGACTGGTTTGTTATTCACTGGTAGAATATAGGACTTTTATAGTGAAAACCGCATATCTCCAAATGTATCTATGTATGTTTGTGAAAATCTGAAGGATGACTTGGTACTTTATGGGGGAGAAAATTCTCTGGCGCCTTAAACTGAACAAACTGTGAAAAACCCACTTAGAGTTGAAAGCAGACCTGTTTTTTTTTTTTTTAATTTGTTTGTTTTTTGTCTGAGCTCACGAGAGCTGAGTGATTCTCATAGGACAATGATACTACAAACATTTGGTAATATTTCAAAACATGATGCATGACTGTTGAATACAGAACCCTCACTTTGTAATGTGGTATTTTTCGGTGTGTTATTTGTAGTTAAAAACTGGATCATTTGTCTAAAGGATACTTAAATTAACACCAAATGTAGTTATCAAGTCCCATTTATCTTCTCCGTTGTATCTGTTGTATGCATTAATGATAAAATACTGATACTAGAAGCACTCGGAGAGCGCAGACCTCCGCCAAGGCTGATCAGTGGCCCCCCCTGTGGGCCCCCCCACCCCCGATCACCACCCAAAATTTAATCATTTCTTCCTTATCCCATTTCCAACAAACCCTGAAATTTCATCCAAATCTGTCCATAACTTTTTGAGTTATGTTGCACACTAACGGACAGACAGACAGACAGACAGACAGACAGACAAACCCTGGCAAAAACATAACCTCCTTGGCGGAGGTAAATATTGTACAAATGCATTGTTGAAATAACTACAATTCTAAACAAGTACAAATGTTGACCTGTGGGGGGTTTTTGTATTCAGACAAAGTGTGGATGTGGTGTTTTTTCATGTGCAGGAGTGGACGGCTGGCTGGCGAGGAGGCTGAACCAGTGCTCCAGGTTTGGAGCGTGGCTGGATGTAGTTGTGGACAACTTGGGCCGAGGCATGCTGTGGAGCCTGCTGTTTAAGGTCTGGTGGCTTCAGCATTCCCACCCATGACATATGCACACACTGCATTACCGCTTCAGGCTTTAGAGGGGTCCGTAATGTTATGAAACAAAGATTTTTAACTTTTAATTCACAATAGATTTGAAAAGTCTTATGTTGTAGAGAAAAGTAATCGGCCATAGTGGGAAATGAAATTCAAAAATAAGTATTCTTGAGGTGCATATCTTTAATGCCCGTTGCTGTCCTCTTCCATCTTGCTGTTGTGGATCACTAAATTTAGCCCATGTGTTTAGTTTGTATTGTTTTTATCTCACCGGCCAATAGGCCATGAGCTGTGGTGAAGGCGCTGTGTCTGGCTTCTCTGTCGTCTTCGTTAGCAGTTTCTTCAAACCTCTTCTCTGATGAAACTACTGGTCGGATTATTTTCAAATTTTTTATGTAGCTTCCTTGGTTTGTTCAAAGTTTTCAGAAATTTTAGATTTTTGAATTTTTAACAAGTTTTTGAAATATTCAAAATGTGCCTTTACTTATAATGGACCATATATATATATATATATATATATATATTTTTTTTTTTTTTATTTATTTATTTATTTATTTATTTATTTGAATATGGATACGATACAAGCTTCCTGATTACTACTATCTGACTTCTTTGCACAACATAACATAGAAATGAAAATTCAAGGAAGCATAAAATAATGATACACGCAAAAAGAAAAGAAAAAAAAAAGTCATATTCGAAAAGGAGTGAGAAGAAGCATAACTTGTTAGCTCTGCCCCTTTGTCTAAAACCAACATATGTACGTATATACATACATATACACCCATATACGTACACATCTATGCATCTATACACATATACATATATACACATACATATATACACATGTATGTATGTATATGTGTGTGTGTGTATATATATATATATATATATATATATATATATATATATATATATATATATATATATACTCCCACACACACATACATACATGCATATACATACATAAATGCACACATGCGTACATATACACATCCACATATCATATACACATACACCTACATGTACATACATACACACACATATTGCATATACGCACATATACATACCCATAGCGCATACACTTACATATACATGTACAAATTCATATATACACTGTTCCATACATACACATATACATTCCCATAGGCTTCTCTGCCTCTAATCCCTATGCCATATCAATAAGTAAAGGACAATAGTCAGTTATGAGAATTATCAATTATAACTGCTAAACACAATATTTTGTACATTTTCTTAAACTGGATAATATTTAGGACTTTGCTTGAGTTCCTCACTTAGATTGTTCCATAGCTTAACACCAGAAATTGACAAACAAAAGCTTTTTAAGGTTGTTGTCCTGTTTTTAGCTTACCGGCCAACAGGCCGTAAGCTGTTTGTCGTCATGCAGCGTCCGTCAGCGTCCATCTGTCGTCCGTTACAAAATTTCATCGTCTTCTTCTCCGAAACTACAATTCCGATTGACTTCGAACTTGGTATACAGCTTCTTTATGACTGTGTCAACAAAAGTTAGTGAAATTATTTGGATCCGGATCTGATTCTGGATTTGGTGCGACTTTGAAAAATTTCCCCATTATAAGAGATAGGAAGTGGATCGATGCGATAACTCAGTATCAATGATATCAAGTTGGAAATTTAATTTTTTACAGATCTGATTGGAATATGACCAAAACATGGGCTATTTCTGTAATAGAATAAATACACAGAACTGGGTGATAATAAATGGCATCTGGATACATTTCTCAAAGCTTTTAATTTGGCCGGTAAGCTACAGGGCCATTGGTCCTATTTTTGATTTTGAAGTTATGTTCCCCTCGTAATTGATATTTGATGTCTAATAACATGAAAATGGTTAGAGATATAAGTATTGTTACTATCAAGCACTGACAGGAAGTTATATATGGACTGTTATTTAATTAATTGAGTTCTCCTCCAGTGAAAGTACCACCCACTTCTATTGGGAGATTGAGCTCCTGCATCAAAACCACAGGACTTTAACATAGCAGCAGAACGTGACAACCTTGCAAATTCAACTGGTATTGATTCTGGATAGAACATGCTGGTGAGATATAGGGCCATTGGTCCTATTTTTTCTATTGTTAATTGTATAGGACTATAGAGTATTTTGCAGTAAGAACAGCGTCATCTGTCGCAGCCCAAACACATTAGACTACACACATGGATGGGTTCAAATAGTCCTAGTGTCAGCTGTGATAAGAGTGAGCTGTCCATATTCTACAACTGCAAAGGAAAGGAGTTTCAGTGCTTCCTTTAGTACGTCTTTTAGCACAGGATACACAGAACTATCCTCCACCATAGATGACAGAAGGCCATCCCTCAGTTCACTGCGGTGACAATATTGCCCACAGTTCACTAAAACTAACAATAAACATGACAGACAGGATGCACATTGTCATTATGCCACAGCTGTCCAATATGCTGATATGTTTTGACAGATTAATATGGACATGACTGTTGGTGTGAAATGTGAAGTTAATGTAGCGGAATCTGGGCTTAGTTTGCATTATTACACCTCATTTGTTTTATGAGGCAGCCACAGATGTCTTAATAAAACTGTTACGAGTGAACTGCAAACTGGATGCAGGTGATGTTTTTATTTCAGTAACTAAACTTACGGTGCAGTCGTAGACTTGTAGACCTGTTCACTTTAGCTTGCGTAGATGTAGCCCATTTTCTCATGATGGTACTAATTTAGGATGTTGACTATGTGGATAAAAATGTTTTTTTAAATGTGTATGTATATACAGACAAATGATTGATACTCACATTCACACTTGCGGGTGATTTCGATTGACCAGTTAATCTACTGTGGTGTGTATGTTTGGATGGTGGGAGGAAGCAGTACTTCTACAGAGTCTGGGAGAATTGTATTATTTCATTTATTAAAGGTGCGGGAGACTTTCATGACCAATTTTTCATCAGATCTGTCAAACCTCAGTCATATCCTCAGAATCATGAATCTGTAAGTCTGTCTGTCATTACTCACCTGAATCTCTTCCCTCATGGTGAACAATTTCTTAGTGCCATCCACCATAAACAAACCATGTGTTTACAAACAGAGTTGGAAGGTAACTCGGGCATCTTCAAAATTTTGTTGTGACGTGCATTGTGGGAAACCGAGGCTCGCGCAGCCACCTGACAGCGGCAGCTGCTAAAGACACGATGCGGAAACGGCAGGAGCTCCTTTCCCTCTATGCATATTCCTCCAGCTGTTTCCACGTTTCAGCCATTTCCAAGCGTTTTTCTCATCCATATAATATCATATGGTTGCGCTGCCACTGTCAGGCAGCGGCGTGAGCCTTCGCTTCCCACAATGCACATTGCGACAAAATTCCGAAGATGCCCGAGTTACCTCCCAACTCTGTAAACACATGGTCTGTTTATGGTGGATGGCACTAAGAAACTGTTCACTGTGAGGGAAGAGATTCAGGTGAGTAATGACAGACAGACTTACAGATTCATGATACTGAGGATATGACTGAGGTTTGACAGATTTGATGAAAAATTGGTCACGAAAGTCTCCCGCACCTTTAAATATTGAACACCAAAAGTAAGTTGGAGCTATATGACCAAAAATTATATCATGATAAAAATGTTCATATCAGCCAATATTGATCATAACCATGATAAATGATGTCAAATCAATACTCAGTTACTCTGGCCTCCTTCCACCGTTCATAGACATGTTTTTAACAGGTTAACTGGTTAATCTACTTCACCAGTAGGTGTGAATGTGAGAGTGAGTTGTTGTTTGTCTGTATATGTCAGTCCAGTGATGAACTGCTAACATGTCCAGGTTGGACCGAACCTTCACCTGTTGGTAGCTGACAGAGGCTGCAGCGCCTCCACCACCCTCTGGAGGACAAAATTAATGAATGAGTTTCAAGGCTGATTTTTTAGTCTCAAGTAAATGCTGATAAAACCACACAGATATTTGTCATTTAAATTATTCATAAAATGTGTATGGAGAAAACATAAAAGGCAAACTAACAAGAAAACAGTGTAAAAGATGAGGCCAGACAAGAAGGAAGTAAAAGATATAACAATGCAAAAACACACTTATATTCTCTGATTTCCTTGTTTTGATTTAATTAAATAAAAATCAATAAAAGCTTTTATTCAACATGAAAATGACAAAACAAGATGGTTATTTATGGTTGCATTATGATCAGAACATGACAAACGCCAAGCAGGACTATTCAGAAGTCACATTCCTAACAATTCTAATGAGAACATCTGGTTTCATCATCAAGTGTTTGTGTGAAAAAATAGTACAAAAAATACTCCATCACTTTTACCTGGTTTAGCTTAGAATATCAACAAGCAACACTAAAATACAAATGTATACGATTACTGATATTTATAAATTGCAAAATCACAGTGAGTCAGAAAAGCCGTTTGACGTTAACATGTCTCGTGCTTTTTAACCTCTACAGGGTGGGGAAGCAAAATTTACAATGAACATTTAGTTGTTTATTCTCAGCAGGCACTACGTCAGTTGTTTTGAAACCAAACATATACTGATGTCATAATCATACCTAACACTATTATCCATACCTTTTCAGAAACTTTTGCCCATATGAGTAATCAGGAAAGCAAACGTCAAAGAGTGTGTGATTTGCTGAATGCACTCGTCACACCAAAGGAGATTTCAAAAATAGTTGGAGTGTCCATAAAGACTGTTTATAATGGAAAGAAGAGAATGACTATGAGCAAAACTATTACCAGAAAGTCTGGAAGATACTATTAAAGAAGAATGGGAGAAGTTGTCACCCCAATATTTGAGGAACACTTGCGCAAGTTTCAGGAAGCGTGTGAAGGCAGTTATTGAGAAAGAAGGAGGACACATAGAATAAAAACATTTTCTATTATGGACATTTTCTTGTGGGAAATAAATTCTCATGACTTTCAGTAAACTAATTGGTCATACACTGTCTTTCAATCCCTGCCTCAAAATATTGTACATTTTGCTTCCCCTCCCTGTACATGTGCCACAGTTAGTGTGTATTAGTCCTGTATTTACTGTGTGTGGGGTTGTCTTTGTGTTGTGTTGCAGTGGGGTTGGCTGGTGTCTGCGGTGGAGTGGTGTGTGTTTGTGTGTAACCACAGCGCCAGAGGTGACAGATGGAAGAACAGCTTCAGCACCAGTCCTCCACTCATACAAGCCATCATGTCCAACGGTAACACACAAGTCTGCATCACACACAGTGGCACTAAGTACAGGCCTGTGTGATAGGAGCAAACTCCTGCATCCCAACATCAGTCATATCAAACAGGTTTTAATTTCTTTAAAGCAGGGGTGTCAAAGCAGTGACTCATTTTAGTTCAGGGCCACATGCAGCCTAATATGATGTAAAGTGGGCCGGACTAGTAAAATAATATAAATAGAATAAGAACTTATAAATAATTTCAACTCTAAAGTTTCCTGTATGATTTTAAGTGAAGAAGTAAAATTCCATAATGAAAACTATGAACTGTACTTGAACATAACATGAACAAATATGAACAACCTGAAAAATAAGAGCAATGTTAACAGTATTACACCTTAGTCAATAATTTACACATGTGCATCACAACGTACAGATCACAGTGGATCTACAAATACACAAAACATTTAGTAATAGGAAAAAATACCACATACTTCTCTTAAGACATTCCAGGTTGTTCATATTTGTTCAGGTTATTCACATTTTTTGTAAAAGGCTAGTCTGTAAATGTAAACATTTTTATGTAATGTGACTTTTTTTTTTACACTAAAACAAAGAGGAAAATTTGTGGTTTTCATTATTTATAGGTTATTATGATAGTATTTTACTAGTCTGATCCACTTTAGATTGAAGTGACCTAAAATGATTTTAACATCCTTGATTGTTAATATGTTCAGTGTAATTTTGCATTTCACAAATTCATCCCACTGGATCAGAACCTTTGGTGTGTTGTTGTGCACATGTTTGACTCCTGTGCTTTAAAGCCTAGTTCTACATTGTGTTGCACAGAATATTAGAACAGTACTATGACCGTACTACCTAACTGTTACAAAATCTCCTTTTTATGGTCTTTGTGGAGATCTGAGATTTCCAAAAAATACACAATAAGACAAAGCATTATACTAATGTGTAAGAACTGTGTAATATGGAAATGTGTAGGCATTAGGCAAAGCGAGGTCAGCTGAACAGACTCAACTCAGCAGACATCCTCTGCAGAGCTCTGCACTCTGTTGAATGCATTTATAGAGGAATTTAATTAGAAAATGAATATTAATGATAACAGACTGTCCAAAAAGCAGATTTACTCAGAATAAATGTTTCACTTTTTTTTTTTTTTATTTGAAAAAGATCCATATTCTGTCATGCCTGTACTTTCCCTGGTTTTTGCTGTGGTATTGTTTTAGTTCCAGTATCGAGATACTTTGGATAACTATCATAGGAAAGTCATAATGTTGGTATCTTAACAATGTTACTTGTATAACAGGTCCCAAAGTACCTCTGATGTGTTTACTGTATCAGTGTGTCATTACTAAACCTTAAATTCATACCTACTATGCATAAGCAGGTAGAGATGTTTGGCCAGATATTGATTACAGACAGGAAAGTCCAGTCGCCACAGCATTTTTAGAAAAATTCTGACTGTGTTGTGTATATCTATACCAGTGTTTTTCAACCTTGGGGTCAGGACCCCTTGTGGGGTCGCCTGGAATTCAAATGGGGTCGCCTGAAATTTCTAGTAATTGATAAAAAAAAAACAAACGTACTAATAAAAAATATATGGTGAATTGAGAGAGACGATCACACTACATACTGGTACTGTTTACCAGTGGTACTGTGCTTCTGTTTATCTGTCAAATGTTCATTGTGGTCAGTTTCAGATGCTGCAGCTCTTTCATAATTCATAGTTTCAGTTCTTGTTTGTTCACTATTAATTGTCCTCCTTGTAAATCACAGCTGGACTGACTGGACAGATCCTGACCAAGGAAAATCACAGTCTCATTTAGTGCAGAAATCTACACCTGGATTTACTGCCTCTGTCCATAATAATAGACATTATATAGACTAAATGTCCTCTAAAATTAACGTTTATTTGAAACATAGTATAGCAAACTATTACATGATCAAAAACAAATTAATTTGAGCAAAAATAAAAAAAATCGTCTCTGTTTTGAAAATCTGGGGTCGCCAGAAATTTGTGATGTTAAAATGGGGTCATGAGCCAAAAAAGGTTGAGAACCACTGACCTATACTGTCTATCGTCATACCACACAACCTTAACTCAAGTTCACTATAAAACCTAAACGTTACAGTGTTGTGTTATTACTGTGGTGTAACACTGTTTTGATGAGCACATTTTGCCGTCAGGGTTTCGGACCCCTTTGGGCCTCTGGGTGGTGAGTGGTCTGCACCTCCTCCCACTGTGGCTCTATGGGTTCCAGAGGGGTTTACTGTCCCACTGGTTGGATGTGCCTCTGTGGATCCAGACTCAGGGGACGGTGATGCTGGCGGCCGGCCGCCTGCTGGCCCTCTCAGCAGAGGTACAAGCTTCTCACATTTTTATCAAAAGTTCTAGTTCAGCGAAGCACAAATACTTGGATATTTTCCTCACAATTTAACCCATAAAGACTCAAACAGCCACCGTCGACCAAAACCAACTACTGATGTAAACTGTTTAATAGTTGATCCACTGATCCTATCAATACATGTAAATAATGGATGTAAAATGCAGTTATTCCTCTTTTCATGGTCATCAGATATGACCCATTGGACGTTCAGAGGCTCTGTAGTTACCATGGAAACACCGTCATCTTCTACAACAGGGGTGTCAAACTCATTTTAGTTCAGTTCCACATTCAGTCCAATCTGATCTGCAGTGGGCCGGACCAGTCAAATAATAAAAGTGAAAAAAGTAAAGTTATATTATGATCAGGTTTACATCTACAAAGTTTCCTTAAAAATCTGAGTAACATGAACAACTTGAATTGTCTGAAGAAAAACATGAGCAATTTTAACAATAATCTGCCTCGGTTTATCAGTTTATCATTTACACGTGTGTTACAATCGCATAAAACATTTATTAACAGGCAGAATATTGGTCAAATTGCATTTACTTTTCTTAAGACATTTCCGTTTGATCGTATTTGTTCAGGTTATTCACATTTTTTGTAAAAGTAGAGTTTGGTAATGTAAACATTTTCAGGTAATTTTACTTTTTTACACCAAAAAAACAAAGAGAAAATTTGGGGTTGTCATTATTTATAGGTTATTATGATAATATTTGACTGGTTCTGACCCACTTTAAATCTAATTGGACTGTATGTTAGGTTAGTTTAGGTTAGTTTATTTCAGACACAGACATAATACAAAACATATGGAACAAAAATAGAAAACAATAATAATAATGAACAATACACAAATAAAAAATCAAACAATAGAAAAATAATAGTAATAATGATAAACAATACACAAAAAAATCAAATAATAGGAAAAAAAAAGAACAACTGCTGTGCCTGAAAGGGCATTTATGTGTCTGTATGTGGAACCTGAATTAAAAGGATTTTGACACCACTGATTGTTCATATCTTCAGTGTAATTTTTGCATTTCACAAATTCCTCCCGCGGGCCAGATTTGGCCCCGGGCCGCATGTTTGACACCTGTGTTCTACAACAGTGATTCCCCAGTCAAACCCATGCAGTTGGATCAATGACAGTGGATAGACACTGGGTTTATGTTCAGTTAATGATATATTTGCTGATAAATCACTTTTCCTTCAGTTTTCTCTATTTCTGACAAAATAACCCTCAACTTTAATCTGAGCTTTTATGAACATCTACATGATCAGTAAATTACATATAGGAAAATACCTGATTTTCACTTAAAAAATGCAAAATGCAGAGGCTACTATGATAGTAAATGGTGATAAAACATTTAAGAAAGGCTAAATAAAGAGAAAAAGATCATTTTTTGTAATAGCCACAAAGGGTTAATTGGGTTAATTTACTGTTTCTTCTGTTTGACTGAGAATCAAAATATCTCACTTTTTCTAATTCAGTTGAAAAGCAAGAAACAGTTGATGAGTTATTCAAATATGGTCATATCAGTAAATCCCATGAAAAATCCCAGTGATGAAGCTACATTTCCCATCACTGCTTCCTGAAAGTGCATTGGAATCATTTTGTTTATTAATTGTTAGATGAGTCTTTCTCATCATTGATCGATTTTTTTTTTTTACATGAGATTAAAGACATCTTTATTCCCATTTGTGTTATTATGAGATATGATAAAATGAATGACCCCGAGTGAGTAAAAATAGTTTTTATAGATGAATGCCTGCATCTCTCAAACCACCAGGAGCTATATGAGATGAATTGCAGTATTTTCACTTGTATCTGTGCTTTTATCCAGTGTAAATCAGGTATTTAGCATGTCAGAGTGAATATTAAACTCATTTTTTTTGTTTTTAAAAGTCTACCAGCATTGTAGATTTTTAAAGTATGGTATGAGGAATATCTGAATCCATATTTCTGATTTATCCTATGTCCATGTCTCAACAGTTAAAATACACAAGTTTATGTTTCTATGTCAAACAGGAACAAATCTGGTTTCCTTATTGACTTAATATAGACATTAATATGTTAAACACCCACTAATGTGACCCTCTTACATATTACTGTGCAGTGAATCTCATATTTATGGTTTTGTTTTGTTTTTTTTACAGATGTGGTGTATATGGACACATATTCAGTACCTCACCAGGGATTCAGATGAGTCAGAGGAGAAAAACAACTAATTCTGAATCTTCTGCTACAAGCTGTGGTGTCATGTGGCATCTGGTTCTCTCCAAAGACGACAAACACTGGTCCAAATGAAACAAGTGGAACTTTTAGATTTCTGACGTAAGAACTATCCTGTCTGTCCCAACTTGTTGATTTCGATATCTCAAGAAGACGCTCAGAGAATTTCTTGATATTTGGCATAAGTTGAATATGTGGGTCAAAGGTCAGCAGCACCGTGGCATCAAACTGTCCGGGCCTCTGCGATCATCACAGTAACACTGGAACAGAAGGGAACATTGTCACCACAGGTTACATTTGCTTGGACATTAAATTGGCGACATTAATCTCAGTTTCTCACCCTGAAACTATTGACTTTATACCAGGGGTGTCAAACATGCGACCCGGGGGTCAAATGCCAAACGTTCCAATGCGGCCCCTGGGATGAATTTACAAAGTACAAAAATGCTGTGGAATTTATTTTAGCTCAGGTTCCACATACAGACCAAAATGACCTACAGCCAAAGAATAACATAATAACCTGCAGAATTTAATGACTCCATATTTTCTTCTTGGTTTGATGTGAAAAAAATAACCTTACATTATGTCTATAAATAATGACAACTTCAATTTTTTGTCTTTGTTTTAGTGCAAAAAATAACATTAAATTCTGAAAATATTTCCATTTCCAAACTATCCTGTAACAATAAAATGTGAATAACCTGAACAAATATGAACCTGAAATGTCTAAAGAAAATTCAGCATAATTTGAACTCTTTTCTTCCCGTTCCTCAGTGTTTAGTGTCTTTGTAGATCTGATCCAGAACGCACATGGACAAGTGATGATACTGAGGCAGAATATTGTTAAAATTGCACTGATTTTTCTTAAGAAATGTCAGTTTTTTCAGGTTATTCACATTTTTTTTGTTTGGATAGTTTATAAAAGTAAGTATTTTCATAATTTAATGGGTTTTTTTTTCACTAAAACACAGACAAAAATTTGCAGTTGTCGTTATTTACAGGTTATTCTGTTATTATTTGACTGGTCCGGCCCACTGGAGATCAAATCAGGCTGAATGTGGAACTGAAAGAACATGAGTTTGAGAGCCCTGGTTTTTACTGTAGAACAGAGGTGTTAAAGTCATTTGAGTTCAGGTTCAACATTCAGCCCAGTTTGACCTCAAGGAAGTAAGTAAGTAAAGCTTTATTTATAGAGTACTGTTTAAAACATGTTACAAAGGGCTTCACATAAAGGAGAGATAGATAAGAACAAATAAATCAAATCAAATTTTATTTATATAGCACCAAAAGTTATCTCATGACACTTTACATGTAGAGTTGGTCAGAACCAGACTCCAATTTATAGAAACCCAACAGAATCCTCTAGGAGCCAGACCAGGAAAATAATAACAGAATTACCAATAAGTAATGACAGCTGCACATTTTATGGCTTTGTCTTAATGCAAAAAAGTTAAATTCTGAATATGTTTTCATTTACAGCCGTCCCAAAGCATGTGAATAACCATGAACAACCTGATATTTCTGAAGAAAAAGAAGTGAATTTGAACAGTATTCTGCCTCAGTTTATCATTTATCATGTACATTACAACTTACAGATCACAGAGGAGCTACAAATGCACAAACAGTTTAGTAACAGGCATATAGTTAAACTTTTGGAAACTGGAGTTTGGAACTAGAATGAGTTCAACACCCCGGACTGTTCATATATATTTATTCCACGGGCCTCCTTGGAACCTTAGGCAGACCGGTTTGGGTCCGTGGGCCGTATGTTTGACCCCACCGCTCTAGAACTTCTGAACATGTGCAGAAAGGTCCACGTTTTACAATTTGTAGCTTCTTCTCAGAAACTTATTTATTTCTTGCTTCAGTTGAAACAAAGAACACAGCTGTTGGAGCCTGTTCCTCTGACATATGACTGGAGCAGACAGTAGTCATTTATGCACTGGTGAATAAACGCCTCTTAGACACTGAAGAGAATCATTTTTATTACAGGGAACACAAGTTCAGGACACAAATACTGTCATGTCTAATTAGATATTAGAAAAATAAAAACCAAAGGGACAGGAACAGGATTTCTTGTCTGTGTAAGATCTTAGATGTGTGTAAAAAGGTGGTATATGTCTGTAAAATGTTGGAGGAATTTGTACGAACTGAAGCAGAGACAGCTGTTGACTACTTCTGCAAACATGAGCGCTCCACTGCTTCTGGAAAGGCTCTGCAAAGGAGGTTAGGGTTATTCTACTGGTTTTAGTTTGGGATGGCTATGGGCCAGCAGGTCCAGAAAAAGGGCCAAATCTAAGAATATGTATCGGCTAAAATGTGCTTAGAGGTCTTATTTGTGTCTTTGTGCAGAAGAAATCAGTCTCAGTGAATCCAAAGGAACTTTGTGTTGGTAAATGACAGTTGTTCAAATGGACAGGATTTCAGTTCTGTTCAACATGTTGATGCTCATATGAACTATGTTTTCAGCTCCAAAATGAACCATTTCATCACAATTAATGCTATACTTTCATGTCACAAATGGACAAGTTCTATTTGAACTGAATTTACCTGAAAAACAAATCTTCTGTTCTTTTGGATTCCCCAGTTTTTCTTCCCAGATTCTCTCCTCCATATCACATGTTTTATTTGTACAGGTTCAATCTGGAGTATGGTGCTGATCCATCCTGCTTCTGTTCCACCAATACATACATGAAGAATGGCACACAGCACTGTTTACATCAACACTTTTACAATAAGAAGCATTTTTATACAGAAAGAACAATTCTATATTGTTCTTTCCTCTTTAGTCTGATGCTAAACTATCCAATAAATAATAGTGCTCCTAGTTTTTGCACAGGGATCATTAGTGTAAACGCTGACATGGCTGCAGAGCATCAGTATGATGGGATCCACAACAACCATGTCACATCCGTCCACTGACACATTTAGTGTTTTTGTGTCAGCTGGGATTGTTTTAGATCCACAATACCAACATTTATGAAGAAGAGCACAATTATCAATAGTAAGTCTATAAGTTTATTCCTAATAAAGTACTGGTACTGACCAGAGCATCATGGGTAATGTCACGTCCGTCCACCAGCAAAAGTTTTCACATCCACGTGCTATTCCAAATCCAATATTTATGAAAATAGAGCTTCCACTGTCAGAGAATATCAGTAGTCTGTGCACAGATGGATTAGCATTATTTACACACACTTCTATGACTTTATGACAACTGTTTTTTTTTTTTTTTACAAAAATGGACACTCATTTGACCCCCTAAGGAAATTTTAGCCGATATATATATATATATATATATATATAATAATTATTATTGTTTTTATATTTATGTATTTATAAATGTATTTATGTATTTATTTAACTTTTCTAATGTTTCCAGTGTGAGTGCTTCACTGGGTACCAGCACTGGGAGGCCCTGCTGGAGGTGTGCACTCTTAGGCTACGTTCAGACTGCACACAAATGTGGCCCAAATCTGATTTTTTCACCCATATGTGACCTGTTTATGATCTGATAAAGACAGTTTGAACAGCACAAACCCCATTTTTTCTAATCCGACCCAGACCCCTTTCATATGTGGTCCTAAATCTGATATTTTGCAATGCGACATCAGTCTGAACGGCCAGGTCGCATTAATCCGACCTTTACGTTATTGAAATGCAACAAACACAACAATTCTGCATTTCAGGAGGAGAGGAAGTGGGAAAACATACTTACTTGTGTAAACACAGCGTGTGCCTGCGTGGTCACGTATTCTGTCAGGACCTCTTTTGCACATGTGGGTCACTTCAGGGTCGCATTCTGTTCATACTCTAAACCAGGGCGGTCAAACTCATTTTAGTTCAGGGGCCACATTCAGCCCAGTATGATCTGAAGTGGGCCGGACCAGGAAAATAATTACAGTAGAAAACAGTCAAATTAAATTATGATAGTGTTAACATCTACAAAAGTCTGAATAACATGAACAATTGGAAACATCTTAAAAACAAGTCCAATTTTACACAATATGCAATTATTATTAGATTTTTTTTTTTTTGCTTGATACAAGATTTTTTTTTTTTGCTTAGTTCAAGATTTTTTTTGCTTAATTCAAGATTTTTTTTTGCATAATTCAAGATTTTTTTGCTTAATTCAAGATTTTTTTTGCTTAATTCAAGATTTTTTTTTGCATAATTCAAGATTTTTTTGCTTAATTCAAGATTTTTTTTGCTTAATTCAAGATTTTTTTTTAACATCTACAAAAATCTGAATAACACGAAAAACTGGAAACATCTTAAGAAAAATAAGTCCAATTTTAACAATATTCTGCCTCAGTTTATCATTTACACATGTGCATTACAACTTACATTACAATTACAAATGCACGAAACATTTAGTAACAGGCAGAATATTGGAAGAACTGCATTTATTTATCTTAAGGCATTTTTCACATTTTTTGTAAAATAACAGTTTTTAATATAAACATTTTCATGTAATTTTACTTTTTTGTTTTTTTTTACACTAAAACAAAGATAAAATTGGCTGCTTACATTATTTATAGGTTTAATATGATAGTATTTTACTGCTTCTGACCCACTTTAGATCTAATTGGTCTGTATGTGGAATCTGAATTAAAATGATTTTGACATCCTGGATTGTTCATATCTTTCATGTAATTTTTGTATTTCATAAATTCATCCCATGGGCCGGACTGGACCCTTTGGCGGACCGGCTTTAGCCCCTGGGCCACATGTTTGACACCTGTGGACTAAACTGATAGAAGTCACATTTAATGTGTAAGATGAACGAGCACACAAAAAAAATCAGATTTCACAAAAAAATCCAAATCGTACATTTAAGACCCACAGTCTGAACGTACCCTGAGATTATCCTGGTGGTTATTCAAACAGATCTACTTTGGTGGGAAAAGAACGTAACAGTTGTAAAAATGGTCAGTAAATGAATGTGTGTAAGATTTGTAATGTTTTCATCCAATACAAGTTTATGAGAAGTGCTCAAAATAGACCCGAGTAAATACGATTATATCATTTTGCTGCCTTTGAAATATTTGAGGTAAAAATAAGTTAAAAAGCTAAACTTGATTGTACTGAGTGTAAATTTTCTGCATTATTTTACTCTATTTTGTATATGTTTGTTCAATAAAGTAAATTCAGTTTGCTTGAATTGGTCTGATCTAATTCATTCTGCACATGTTCGATACTGACAGGCACCGCATGAAAGGACAAACAAACTGATGAATGACAGTCGTGTGACCGTTCAACCCAGAATCTGCCGCAGGTGCTCAGCTGGGTTCAGATGTTGTGACTAAAGGTCAAAGGTCAAAGCACATCATTCACATTATTTTCATCAGATCATTCACTCATTAGATGAGTCATGTTCTACGAGTGGAGGCAGTGTTCCCCTAGATTCTAGGGTCGGGGTTAGGGCCCAGAGGACACCACTTCCATCAGGCTTTGACTTTCATTTATCACCTGAACTCTGTGTCTGTGAAAATAGGAGGTTTTCTTTCTAGTAAAACCCAAGGTTCTAATAGTTTTGGATTTTTCATTCTAGTTTTATTTAGTTTTGGCTTTTTTTTTTCAGTTCGTTTTAATTCATTTTTAGAGCAGGTTTGCTAGTTTTATTAGTTTGTATTTTCTAAATGCTTAGTTTTAGTTTATTTTTAGTTTTTTTTTTATCTCTTTTCTCTTCTTCTCTGTCGTTGTATTCATATAAATCCCAGACAGGACTCTGCTGCTTTCTCCCAACTTTAGTCTCCATGTTTCCAGGTAGAGTGGGGACCAGAAGACGACTGGAAACTACAAGTGACGGACCCTTAAATATCATCTGGTGACAGCAGAGAAAATAGCTCGAGTGAAATAAATCACTTTCGTATCAGTCCGACGTTGACAAAGACGAAAAGGAAGGGACTTTTATCCATAATTTTTTATATGTTTTAGTTAGTTTTATAAACACACAACACAGTTTCAGTTAGGTATTGTTATTTTCTTTTAATTATAGTTTTTATTTATTTCAGTTAATGAAAATGTTTTTTCAATTCTAGTTTTCGTCATTTCGTTAGTTTTCATTAATGATAATAACCTTAGTGTGAACACGAGGAAAAAATGGCAAAAATGTGTCATTGTGACCAATGATATAGGTTTTAATGTTTTTGTTGCAGCTAACAGTGAAGCAGTAACAGGACAACAGTGAAACATCCCCTCATCATCACATTTGGTGTTGCTCATCTGAACTCTTGAAGACAAACAGGTCTGTCGGCCTGATCACAGCTTTATTCAGCATCTTTATGCATCTTACCCAGCATGACCCCCCCACCACCACCACCACCACCCCCCCTTTGACCCTCCGACCGCCTCCCGCGCTGAACCTGTAACATTCCCTTTCAGTTATCAGTAATTAAACTCAATGTGATGATATCGAACACTTGCGAACTGTATCAGGATGTTTTCCATTCAAACAGGTGTTTGTATTTTCTGGGAGGTTCTGACCATTTGTCTGCTGTGACACGTCACACTCTAGACCAGGGCTGTCAAACTCATTTTAGTTCAGGGGTCATATTCTCCCAGTATGATCTGCAGTGGGCCACACCAGTAAATTAACCACATAATAATATAGAAATAATGCCAACTCCAAACATTTCAATGTGTTTTATAGTGAAAACAGTAAAATTACATAATGGAAACGTTTACGTCTGGAAACTGTCCTTTTAAAAATGTGAATAACATGAACAACCATGAAAAAACTGAAGTTTATTAAGAAAAAATGAGTGCAATTTTAACTGCATTCTGCCTCTGCTTCTCATGTGTAAATGTGCATTACAACTTAGATCTGCAAATTTACAAAATATTTCAGTAACTGGCAGAATATTAGTGAAATTACACTTACTTCTCTGAACACATTTCTAGTTTTTCAAATTTTTTTGTGAAAGGGGAGTTTGTTAATTTACACATTTTCATGTAATTTCCCTTTTTTTTTTTTCTTTTTCTTTTTTTACACTAAAACAGAGGAAAAATGTGGAATAGTCATTATTTGTAGGTGTTGATGGTAGTGTTTTACTGATCTGACCCACTGGAGACTAAAGTAGGGCTTTAAGTATGAGCCCTAAAGGAAAACCACTGACTGTTAATATCTTCAGTGTAATTTTTGCATTTCACAGATTCATCTCACGGGCCGGATTGGACCCTTGTTTGACACCTGTGCTCTAGACTTGAATCCCTGTGTAGAACTGCTTGGAGAACATTCACTTTGAGCCTGTTCTGGACACGTTTGTCACCCAGAGGGAGGGTGTGGGTAAGGGAGGGAGGGAGGGAGGAAGGGAGGGTGCACCGAGAGTGTAGCTGAGCGTCCTTTTAAGGGGCTAAGGCTGGACCTCCTCAGCTGGAGCCACTCACATCACTGCTAGAGAGGGAGATGTCCGACAGCACTAAAGCGACAGCAAAAGGCAAAGCTTGTTTTTATCATTCATCTCAAAACAAAGTGGGATACTCGTTTATGGAAGGCATCACAGAAACGAACGCCTGAACTTGAACCTTCACATTTTCATCTGTGAGTGTTTCAAAGTCCCATCAGCCACTTCTCTCCAGTGCTCCACAGTCCCAGACTGCCTGCAGACGCTCTGGGCTTCAATTATTCAGGTTTTCTAATCGTCAGGTTAAAATCTGTGTGTAAAGAAATAAGACTGCAGATTTTATTGGCTAGTATGAATCTGTATCAGATGTTCTCTGACCTCAGCCCACATACAAACCCTTTACAGAACATGATCCACAAAGGGTGCAGTGGAAATAACACTGGTCAACAACAAATTTATTGTTGAAGTTTGTTGAGCTGATTTAGGATCATTTTGGTGCTGAATCCAAAAATCACATTCATTTTGCTCAATCAGGTCAACTTTCTGAACTATGCTACATATTGTCTTTTGAACATTTTTGCTTACATTTATGGGCATTTTCACATCATATGATACAAAATTCTTTCATATTTCTTGCAATAAACGAGTTCTGAAGATTTTACTTTTGCAAATTTATGATTGTTTTTTTTTAATATTACAGGTGAATGAAATGGCTTCGACTAGAAGATCTTGCAAAAATAAGCCTGACGTATTCTGCTACATCTGCGCTGAATACACCATTGTACCTAACAGGAATCAAGTCACAAGTTTCATAAAGTGTGCTTATCAGTGTTGTTTTGATATTAATTATTATATTTTGTGAGAAGATCAAATCTTTCAAAATCAAATTAGCAAAGAAACCTGACCCGATTGAGAAAAACAGATGTCAGTTTTGGATTTAGCGCTGCAAAATGGTCCGAATTCAGTTGAAAAAACCTAGACAACTTGCAAAAAACATTTTTTGTAACCCAGTGTGATCTATATTCAGCTTTCCCTCACTGCAGAAAAAGACGGGTGCTTGATTGATTCCAGTTAAGAATATTCCATTGTATTTGTGCTTTTTAATTCCTAGTTATAAATATGTGAAGTCTACTGTTGGGTCCATTGACTTATTTAAGATAATAAAGTTTGTTCGGCTGTAAAATATCCTCCCTTTACATATCAATCTTTACAATCTGTCAGAATTTTTTTGAAATTCAGTTTCAGTTGGGCTTTAAAAACAAGAAGTTTAATATTTTATGTCAAAGATGTCATTGTTTTTTTGGTGCAAATATTTGGAGTTACTATCCTTATCAGTTAGTCGCGGCTCCTGATTCATAGTGCATCTTTTATTCTAACTGACCTCAAGGCAAAAAAAAAAAAAAACGAGGGATGTGCATTTCCATTTGGGTCGACACCAACACCACAACTTTCTGGTAAATGTACTCTTGTTAATCATTTTTCAGTCTTAATCTTACAAACTGTAGCATTTACAGTGGAGTTTTTTGCCCTCACCATGAAACAGTAGCAGTGAATGGATTTTAAACTGTAGCATTCTGAGTATTTGTGTGTATATGGATTTTTTTCATCACAAGTAGAAATGGAATTAAAACTAAACTATGATGTACTTTTGTTGCTTTTAAAGGGATATATTAAAGCAGGGCTGTCAAACTCATTTTCTTCCAGGGGCCACATTCAGCCCAGTTTAATCTGAAGTGGGCCGGACCAGTAAAATAACAGTGTGATAGCCAATAAATAATGACAGCTTCAAACTGCTTTAGCGTAAAAAATAACATTCAGTTATGCCAATATTTACATTTACAAACTATCCAAACAAAAAGGATGTGAATAACCTGAAAAAAATGACATTTGTTTAGAAATGTAAGTACAATTTTATCAATATTATGCCTGCACTTTTCATTTATACATATGCATTACAGATCAGAGCTACAAAGACACCAAACATTCAGTAACTATTGTTAAAACTATGGTTAAATATTGTTAAAATTGTACTTAATTTACTTCAGACATTTCAGGTTATTCACATTTTATTGTTAAAGGATAGATTGTTAATGTAAACATTTTCATAATTTAATGTTTTTCGCACTAAATCAAAGAGAAAAAATTGGTGTTGTCATTATTTATAGGTTATTATGATATTATTTGTGAGTTTGATGCCCTAACTTGCACTTTGCAAATTCATCCCACAGGCCGGATTGGAAGCTTTGGCGGGCCGGTTTTGGCCCCTGGGCCGCATGTTTGACACCTGTGTATTAAAGGGTTGACATGCTCGGATTACAGCTTAAAGTTTTGTTAGCATACACATCCCATTAACCGCTGGTTTACTGTTAAGTTTGACGGGGTTTCACCTTCAACATGAACACACTGTGGGGAAAACAAGCCACTTGTATTCTGTGGAAGGGGCTGCCAGTGTGTTAACTGGTCAAATGTAAAAGAAAGTTTAGGCTGCTGCAGTAGAGGAAAACTGACATGAATTCTGGGTGAACTGCTCCTTTAGAATTAGATTCCAGTTGGTCTAGTCCAGGCCTGTCAAACTCATTTTAGTCCAGTTCCACATTCAGCTAAATTTGATCTGAAGTGGGCCGAACTAGTTCAATAATAATAATATATAAATAATGTCAACTCCAAACATTTCTCTATGTTTTAGAGCGAAAAAAGTAAATTTACATAATGAAAAGGTTTACATCTACAAACTATCCTTTTAAAAGATGTAAATAACATGAACAAACTGAAAAAATAAGTGTAATTTTAACAATATTCTGTCTCAGTTTATCATTTACACATGTACATTAGAACTTACAGATCACACTGGATCTACAAACACACAAAAGATTTAGTAACAGGCAGAAGATTGTTAAAATTGTACTCACTTCTCTTAAGACATTTCAGGTTGTTCATATTTGTTCAGGTTATTCCCATTTTTTACAAAATTATACTTCGTTTTAGTGTAAATACATGAAAATATTTACATTTACAAAGAGAAACATTTGGAGTTGTCATTATTTCTGTTATTATGATAGAATTTTACCCATTTGAGATTGAACTGGTCTGAATGTGGAACCTGGACTAAAAGGATTGTTCATATCTTCAGTGTAATTTTTGCTTTTCACAAATTCATCCCGCAGGCCGGACTGGACCCTTTGGTGGGCCAGATTTGGCCCCCGGGCCGCATGTTTGACACCTGTGGTCCAGTCAGAGGAGGACAGCTGCAGGTCACCTTCATGGTTCACTACAAACTGAGTGTTAATCTAACGGAGAAAATGACACTGACTGTTTTAAGTTTTGTTCCACTTCTAGAGCTGATCTCCATGCACTGTGGAGCCACTGAAGAGGCTTAGAGGCTGATGGGAAAACACGGGCTGTTAAAGCTGGAGTAAGCAATTCCTGAATTTTTCACCCCACAAAGTAATCTACACACACACACACACACACACACAGCCAAGGAACTACACTAAAGAGAGCCACCTGAACAACATACTTTCACTACGAAAAATCACCTGGCATGTTTTGACAAAACCCCGTTGCTGATGTGTGCAGATTTCTCTGAGTCAGTTTGGCTACGTTCAGACTGCAGGCAGAAGTGGACTATACTATGGCTGGGTATTTGTTCAAATGTTTTCAATATCAGGACCAATACTGGTGCCGTGTCTTTGATACTGGCTCCTAAATTTTCCATTTTAGTAAGTGACAGTACAAAGCCGTACTTTTTTTTTTTTTCATCCCTCTGAATTTTTGTACACTCAAAGCAGTTTCATAACAAAAAAACAAAAGCTTTTCTGTGTGAATTAAGCGTTTATGTCATGTTACATTTTACCACTCAAACCCATTTTACAACAGTAAACTTATTTGCCACAACTTAGTCATCTTACTTATACATAATACCATTTAAAAAAATAAAAACATTGTGTATCAGCTGCATTCCCTGACTATGAGATTTATTCCCAAAGAAGTTGAATTTGGTATCAAATGGCATTTATCTGTTGGTGCTGTAAAAGTGTCACAGTTCGGTACTCAGTCCAACCTAAATTTGACTTTGTATTTCTAAATCAGATACACATTTTATTTCTTGTAACATAACCTTAGTCTCAACACATGAGGATTCATCGGACTTTTATGCATTTTGTCACAGGTCTGAGCTGAGGGTCAGTTCAGGACAGTGACCAGTTCACAATGGAATCTGGTTTTTCATGTGAGCTAGGGCTACACATTCCTCTGTTGATTAAAAAAGTAAATGTTTAGTCTAGAAAACAGTTTAAAAGAAAAAGCAGTAACAACTATAAATGTTTTGTTCTGTCCTCAAACCAAAGATAATCAGTTTACACTCGCAGGAAATAAAACATTCAAATAGAAGCAGCTGCAATCACACATTCAATTTACTCCAACTGACTGCTGACAACGTTTTGATTTGGTTTAGAAAACTAAACTGACCACTAATGCTTGCAGTGTGAACATGGCCTGTTTTGTTTTGTTCTTTTTTTATTTACAGTCACCACAGTTGTGTACCAACACATTTTTTTTTTTTTCTTCAGTGCAAACACAGAACAAACTGTGAGAAGACCTTAACAAAAAAGTCTATTGGTTTAGAATTGCTTACTCCATCTTTAATAAACAAGGTCTCCTTTAATTGGTAAGCCAACTTGACAGAGTAAAGAGGAGAGGCTGAATGCACAGGTAAATAAGCTGGCAACACACACACATACACACAAATATATATATTGGCCCCACTGCAGTGCCCTTAAGGGTTTAATAGTTAATTTAGCACTTTAAAGTACGGGTCCGTCTACAGACAGATAACTGCAAGCTGGTGTAAGGCTGGTTGTAATCAATGGAGCACTCGGGCACCAGAGTATCTGTGTATACAAACACACACACATACATACACATACACACACACACACACACACAGCCTCACATTCAGATTACCAAATAAAGGGAGGCCTGGACTGTCAGCCTTAAAAACATCTGTGCATGTCGCATGTTCCTCCTCACTCATATCTGCCTCCTTTGTTTTAACGTGTTTGTAAAGTGTTGAACTGTTCCTTTAGAATAATGGGTCACTCAGTAAGAAAGCATAACAAAGGGCTACATAAACATACATTTTTGCATATAAATTATTGGCATTTTTAATTATGCTATGTCAGTACTAAGCTGAAAAAGAAATTAAATAAAACTGAAAACAGGACCTGTAAAGCCTGAAATGTGTGTAACAATATACCCACTGGTTTGGACACATTCCACTATGTAATCTCTCTCCACCAAGCAGTTCAAAACAGGAGTTTATGTCTTCTTTTCTTATGGTCCACTTTCATTTCTGTCCAAAAGAAAAGCCTTCAAAATGAACTAAAGAGTACAATCCGCTGGGTTATTTTACTGTACAGGTGTCAGAAATACCCAACCGGTTCCATCTCTGATCCAGGTGATGATGGATGGGAGTTGCTCACAGATGTGTTCAAATTTGTGTGGCCCTGGCGATCATGGTTTTGGTCTGTGGAAAAAGTCTTGATGGCATTCAGAGCTACACTGGTTCAAAATACAAAATTAAAATGATCTAAATCCGGACTGAAAAGAAAACAAAAAGGCGAGCTTAGAGCGAGATGAGAGAAGAGGAGAGGTCATGTGTCGTCCTTTCAGGACATCTGAGGTTGTCTTTTTTTGTCCTCTTTCTCTTGGAGAAATGCAGCTCTGTGGGGTGAAGCTGCATCCTAGTCTGGAGCATCTTTTGTGGTTCATGTGATGAGGTTGGATAATAGTGTCTTCTCTACTTTTTTTTTTTTTTTCTTTAAATCCACAACTAAATGCGTGTGTGTGTGTACTGACAGCTGCAGTGACTACAAAGCCGACTGACTGGCTGTTTGGATTTTCTGTGTATTACTAATTCATTTTGTGTGCAACCGAGGCATCACATTTGGGCTTTATTCACGTCCTCACCAGGCCAAAGCCCACGTCTTTTTCCCTCTTCCCTCATAAAATCAGCCAAGACAGGGACGCGTGGGGCCCAGGCTCTGAGCCAACAGGAAAGCTTGTACCACCTCCTGGGTCTGCTGTGGTGTAGTGTTGACGTCCTCCAAAGCATCTGCCACAGCGAACTGTCGGTCCCTCAGCCGGTTCCAGTTGGACAGTACATTGTGGTATTCAAACACCTTCTCGTAGTTCCCTACTGAGTTGTAGAGTTTGATCAGGCCCCGGTAATCATACTCCAGCCCACTGTAACCCTCGCCAAACAGCTTCTTACCTGCAAGGACAAAGGAAAGTCAGGTATCGCGTTAAAGCAGGGCTGGATCATTAAGCAATACTCACAACATCAATTTAAATTCATGTCACAATAAATACAACCATGGCATACACACAATCTACCCAAACTAAAGGTCCCCACTTGGACTGAACTCAGCTCACAGTCCAGATCCTTCCATTGGATAATTATGTAGCAAGATGATTTTATTTTTTTATTTTTTTTTTAACATTCTCAAAACAGTTCAGTTTGACATGTTTCATTTTTCTGTAACATATTTTCAAACCATCGGTTGTTGGGTTCCACTTTTCACTTGTTGCTCAGGGGTAGTAATTAGTGAGACACACCTCCTCCATGTATGCAGCTCTCTCTCTCTCTCTCTCTCCTCAGTTGGAGCTGAGTAGCCTGCCTAAGTCACAGTTCAACTTGATCGCCCTATAAGCTATGCTAGCGGTTTTTACAGTTAAGCTAGCTCCAAATGACAGTAAAAAATACGAAGATAAACTTATACCAAGTAAAAATATGGTAATGTAATCGTATTAAGGGTTGTTTTTGTTTCCGTTTCCCTCCATTTTGCTCGTATAGGGAGCCGTATCAGAGTTGTGTCACTAATACATGTCTCCGCTGATCTGTTTAAAGGTTTGTCTGCACGTGTCCTTTTCTTTTATTTATGAAATCATATATAAAACAGTACTGCACTTTTAATGCTGATTTTATTGTTATTATGTTGTTTTGTTTGCTTGAAAATTAAGTGTACTAACATTATTTTGTAAATGATTTATTTTATTTTTGGATAAATGTTAAATCTTATAAAGTTATATTAGTAGTTGTTATATATTAATTATATATTTGTACATGATTATTATACATATCTTTAATAAACAGCACACTAATACACATATTATTGTAATATAATAAGCCTTTTATAACCATGTACCTCCGAGTTGGAGCTGAGCAGCCTGCATGCTGGGAGCTGTATCAGAGTTGTGTCACTAATACATGCCTCCACTGATCTGTTTAAAGGGATTCAAAGCTCTGAGTACTACAGTCTTGTCCGGTGTCTTCATACTCGTACGATGGTGACTCAATGAGCCATGCTACAATTACAGCAGTGATGAATGTTTGAGCTGCACCGAGTTCTTTAACCTTAACTGATGCAGTGAGGAGCTTCTCATTTCTGAAACGACCATCAGTTTGATAGAGAGCATAAAGACTGGACTGTGTTTCACTGGGTAAAGGTCATGTGGTCTGATGAGTCCAGACCGACCCTGTTCCAGTGTAGGGCACTTTTATGATACGGGGTTTGATTCAGGTGGTCAGGTCTACGTTCAGTGAAGCTATGTGTCTAAACAATCACTGAAATAATTGTTGTGACATTGCACAAGTGTACTGACACGATGTCGAAGTGAAAATGTACCATATTCAAGCTGAAGGCGTCCAACAAAATATTAATTTTGTTAAATATGGCAGCTAAAACTACACTTATGTTTCTTATGTAATTTTTGTCTTGTTACATCATATTATGTTTATTATCAAGTCTTTCACATTTCGTTGTCTTTTCCATCGTCTTGCTGCCTCTTATACAACTTTTTTTTCCCCTTTTGGGTCTTGTAGGGTGGGCTCGTTTACAAATGATTTCAAACTACAAATAACTGCTCAACTCTTATCAGTACCAAAATCTGAGATGTAATAATTTGACATTATTGTGATAAATATCGATAATGACTGATAATATGATAACATTTCTGGTCATATCACCCAGCTGTTAAATCAGTCGGTTGTGATTTTGGTGATAGCTGTTTGAAAATGTAGATATGTGTCTGTTACAGATCTCCTACGCAAACTTTAGAGAAGTAAAACTAATGTATACATGGAGAGGGAATGTATTATAATAGCTAATTTTAATACAGACTTATGCCTCCCTGTAAGTGTTACTGAGATGTGTAATGTTCAAACCACTATCACAGTAACACAAATGAAGGAAACAAGGAATCTCCATGTTCTGAGGCAATGTACCATTTTTGTTAATCTTCTTATTTTTAAGTAAATATATAACATCCAATATTTGAGACATTTCAAATACCTCTAAAAGGATAAATAATAAAGAAAGCCTTCAAAACAGCAAAATAAATCACAAAAAAAGACACCATGTACTGTTATGGACACACAAGCATATGCATATCGGAGGTTGTGGAAATAGTCACTGTTGTGAGTAAAATAAAAAATAGAAACTGAAGAAAAAGAACACATTAATTCATTCTGTCCAGTTACATACAGTTGAGGACAAAATTATTAGCCCCCCTACAAAAATGTCATTGTTTTAAAGGTATTTCCCGAGTGCTTTTACACAGAGCAACACAGTTTTAACACAGCTTTTTTAGATATCCTAGTTTTATTTTGGATGCCTGCATGATTTTAGTTTGCACACAGAAATGGAAATATTCCACAAAAAACAAAAAGTACCAGGGTCAAAATTATTAGCCCCCCTGATCCTAATAGTCAATTGTGTTTCCTTTTTGCTGGATAACAGCCTGCAGTCATAGTATTTTTTTATTACAAGTCTGACACTTTTTTTGAGGAATCCCAGTCCATTCTTCTTTGGCAAATCTTTCCAGCTCCTCCAGATTTGGTGGCCTTCTGGCATGGATGTTCTTTTTTAGGTCACCCCGAATATTTTCAATGGGATTTAAGTCCGGGCTCTGCGCAGGCCCAGGGCTCGTGACTGCGACTGAATTACGGCCGCATGCGCCTGAGAATTTCGGTAGTGCGAATGTTTTTGAGATTACGATCGCACGGTGCGCCAATAAAAAAATGAGCGAAAATTAATACGTGCGCCTAGAATAATAGCTGCAGAAGTAACTCGTCAGCTGAAAATAAACAAGCTCCACGCCCCGCTGACTGAAGCGGAAAATCTAGTCCCCGCCCCCTCGCGTGCGCAGGCGGCATAAACAAAGGGATCAAATAACTCCACCGACGTTTGAAACAATCTCCCGCCAAACCCGGTTAGTAGCGCTGGCGTTGTTCCAAGTATTTTCCCATGACGTAATGTATCCTGCAAGTCAGATGATCATGTTGCGCGAATCAACTTGCTACACGATCAGCTGACCATAACCAGCGAATCGAGGGGCTAATGAATAAACAACAAGCGGTATCCAGACGTGTACATGATTCGTCAAAAGTTTCTTCCTCAAAAGTTGGTTGTTGCAAATAATGGTGTGATTCGTCTTTCTTCTCCAAGAACCAACTAAAGTATATACCACACATTGACAATTGTTTTGCACCTGTGTCAATGTAAGCTTTTTCTTTCATACTCTATTCAAATACTTTATTCTAGGTTGTTAACATTGCTTAAATACATATAGGAATATTACTTGGTATGGCCAAGAATTTTGCTTGTTCTCCAAATTTTTTATATAATAGTGGTGCGCCTAGATTTTAGCCTGTGCTCCTAACTTTTTAGGGTTAGGAGCACAGTGCTCCTAGGTCAAAAAGTTAATTTTGAGCCCTGAGGCCACTCAGTTACATTCACTTTGGTCTTCTGAAGATAGCTCTTCACCAAGAAAGATGTATGTTTTGGATTGTTGTCATATTGGAAGATGAAGCAATGACCCAGACCCAGTGTTACTGCTGACTGCTTAAGGTTTTCTTTCAAAATCTCCACATCTTTCTTTGTTCATGATTCCTTCCACCTTGACCAGATTTCTAGTTCCAGATGCACTATAGCATCCCCACAACACAATACTCCCACCACCATGTTTCACTGTAGGGACGGTGTTCTTTGGGTTCTATGCCTCTCCCTTTTTTCTCCAAACATAAACGCTGCCTCTATGGCCAAAGAGCTCTAGTTTTGTCTCATCAGACCATAGGACACACTTCCAGTATGCAGAATGTTTCTCCAGGTTCTCCTGAGCATATTTAAGTCTGGCTTAAAGGTGTGTCTTCTTCAAAAGTGGAGTTTTTCTTGGTCTGCATCCTCTCAGTCCATTCCAGTTCAGAGCTATAGTGACTGTCTTCTTGGAGACTAGGATTCCTGATGTGGCCAAGTCATTCACCAGTGTCTTGGCAGTTGTTCTGGGGTCTTTAGACCCATCTCTCACTAGTTTTCTTTCCAGGGTCTTTGAAATCTTTCACTTCCTATCTCTGCAAGGCTTGTTCTGTACTGTGTGGCTGTTTTTGAATTTCTGGATTCTACTTCTCACTCCAGTTCTTGACACTTGGAAATGCTTGGATTGCTTTGTGCATCCCTCTCCTGCTTTGTCTACATCAATAATCATTTTTCTCGGGTCCAAACGGATTTCTCTAGTTTTGGGAAAGGTGCTTTCTCAACTGACAGCTCAATGAGCCATACTGAGGCTTTTATACCATGTTTTAACTTAAATGTTAAGTGAGATCACTTGATTCACCTGATCACTTTTAAACACATCACCTGTGAAGTTACAGCACATCATTGCACAAAAGTGGTTTGTGCCATGACTTAATAAATGGTCATTTCTTAAAGGGGGCTAATAATAATGTCCCTGGTTATTTTAGTTTTTTTCTAAATAATGCTGTTTTGGTGTGCAAATATAAATAATTTGTGCCTTCTAAAGAAAACTAGTATGTTCAGAAATGCTATGTTGAAAATTCCTTGCTCTGTTAAAAAAGTACTTGGGAAAATCTTGAAGAAACTTAAAATTTCATAGGGGGGCTAATAATTTTGTCATCAACTGTACGTCCCCACCAATTAGACATTTTAAGACCTTTTCAGTACCCGAAATTTACACCATCCTATAAAAATCCACCATCGGTCAAACTCTGGTAAAATCATTTTTAATAATAAATAAAAATCCTGTATCAATAACCCAGTGTTGCCCCTTCCCATCTGACCGATAGCGATGGAGCGCAGGTAGAGCCTCTCTGCATCGTCATACTGGTTCATGTCGTAGTTGTAAAGAGAGGCCAGGTGACCCACAGACAGAGCCACCTCGTAGTCTTCGTGGCCCAGAAGCTGCTCCTTGATTTGGATGGCTTTGATGTGCATCTCCTCCGCCTCCTGGTTTCACAGAACAGACACACAAAGACAAATATTAAGTATTATGACTAATCACAACATGCAAAATGGAGAAGGGTTTTCAAATTTCCATAGAAGATTCAAGAAAAGTATTTGCCATTTGTGCATATACACATAGGAACTCTGGTGTGGTCATTCAGAGAGTCAGATAAAAGACACAAGAAAAACACATAATTCCATTTTAAAAAAGCCACATCTATAAATATAATAATAATAATAATAATAATAATAATAATAATAATAATAATAATAATAATGGATTAGATTTATATAGCACTTTTCTATTAATGCATACTCAACGTGCGTACAATGGATCCACTATTCATTCACTCACACATTCACACTCTGGTGGTGGTAAACTACATATGTAGCCACAGCTGCCCTGGGGTAGACTGACGGAAGCTTGGCTGCCAATCCACGCCAGCGGCCCCTCTGACCACCACCAAACATTTGTAGGCATTCATACACCACTGTGAGTAGCAGCACTGGAGGCAAGGAGGGTGAAGTGCATACTTTTCCATTCACAACTCATCTGCTTTCTCACATTCCCTACAGACAGGCATTTTCTGTGTGTCAAATTTTGAAATACATTTTTTTAATTGAATTCTAAATAAAAACATAAAAAAAAACCCCACAATATTTCCAAGAAACACCTCATGTGCTGGAACAGGTGCATGACTAGCAGATCACCCTCAGCCCCCCCCACCACCACCCCACACGCACGCACGCACACACGCACAGTGTTTCAACACCAGGCAACAACACTGTCCCATGTTTCTGTGCACATTAATATAGATATATAGAATATAGTAGAAAGCACGTTGTGTGTGTTCACAAACACTTTCACTAAATTCTAATAATTCTGAAAAGCATATTAAATGGACAGCGCCAAGCTCACACAAAACCATTTCACAGCTGATGTTTGTTCCTAAATTATGTACTGATGCATCTGAAATAGAAAAGGATGTAAATATAAAACATGAAGTACTGTAGTCATTAATCATGAAAGAAAAAGAAAGAATGTAATTTATTAGTCCTGCCATATATACAACATACTCAGCAGATGTAACCACACACCTTGAACTTCCTCATAGACTGGTAGAGCCGTCCCAGGTTCCCATAGTGCTTCGCTGTCTGGACATTGAACTCTCCAAAGGCCTTTTTGGCCAGCTGCAGTGAGGACAGATGCAGGTCGTGAGCCTCTTGCAGAAGGCGTTCTTCGGTCTCCTTGTTGTGACAGTCGATTGCAATTTCCTCTAGGATGAGTGCTGATGGAATGAAATAATGGCCAACACATATCAGACACTGTTGGTACAACAGTACATGTAAGAAGCACAGTGAAATCTGCATTTTATAACCCATTCTGTGCCACAGTATTCAATATGCATATCTCAAGCATACAATCCTCATTCTGTTCTGAAAAATCACACTGCAGTTACAAAGCCCATTTTGTTTCTTTTGGACTGTAAGGCTTAAGCCACAATCTACCTCTGCTATCAGTTAAACTCAACATTGTATAAAGTACTGGAAAGTCACACCTGAGTAGAAGTACAGGTACTCTACCAAAAAATTACTTTGGTAGAAGTTCAAGTCACCAACTGAAACGCATCTGGTATTTACTGTACTTAAGTATATCAAGTAATCTACAATTAAATGTACTCAGTGAAAGCAAAAGTACAAGCAAATGAAATGATGCCTACATCACACACACTTCAAAAACAAGGTTTCAAAAACCTAAACAGGAGTAGGCTACTGCTGTTATTATAAATGTCAGAATTTTGGGGGGGGGGGGGGGGGGGGGGGGGAGAAAAGAGCACTAAGAAGCTTATGTGGCACCTCAAAACATGGAGCCTACATTACACTTCGTAAACAAGGAATCCAAAGTCTAAACCATAGACATAACACCAACCTGTTTTTAGGCATGGCTTCATTCAACTCTCCCTCACATAAACTGATTGCTGACATGTTGAGTGTGGACCATCGTTTGCACTTGCACATTATGTAATTAGGCCCAATGAAATCATCTTTCTGACTTTGTTGCAGACACCGGTAATATCAGCGGTGAAAACACCAAATGTCCTTTAATCTATTTTTTGTAATGAGTTACAATACTGTGCATTAAAAATGTGTCAAAGTAGAAGTATGCAATTGAGTTAGAAAATGTATTGAAGTAAAGGTAAAAGTGAAAGAATAAAAGAATAAAAAATACTCAGTAAAGTACAACTTCTCCCAAAACATACTTGAGTACAGTAGTGAAGTATTATCACTTTGTTACTGAACAAAACTGGTTAAACTGCTTCTACAGTACACAGCTAAAAACAAAGGCCTCACAGATCATCACTATAATGTGTAATGTGCACTCCAACACAGTGGAGAAAAGGCCAGTATCTCTTGGAATCTGGCTTTACCTTTGACTCTCTTGGAGGACGCCAGCAGCAGATGGTCCTCAGGCAGAATGTGGGTTATGATGTCTATGGCACGTTCTGCATGGAATCTGAAAGACAAACAACAAATGACAAAATAACTTCAGTTGCAGACCTTGCTAAAAAAAAAAAAAGAACAAAACACTTCTGAGAAGGGCTTTCACTTGAGCAGAGTTGTTTTGCACAGAGGTCCAAATATTGCCCAATACTGAATTGTAGAGGAGCATCCGTAGATTAGTGTAAAATTCAAGAAAATATCTTCCTCTGGAACACACACAAAGCATTCAGGCCCATAATGTGAATGCCACTGCAGCAAGTAACAGAACCAAGCCTCACAGTATGAGTCATGGTCTTGTGCTTCATCTACACACTCAGGTCTAATGTAATTAGCTCGCTGGTGTAGGAACAGTCTTGAGTTTGTAAGATTCATTGCACTCACAGTGCGTTGTCAAATTTCCCAGAGCTGTACTGGTGCACGTATGATGAGTAAGCCAGGTCTTCGTGGGCTGTGGCAACGTGGATGTTCTTCCCTCCAAACACGGACTGCCGGATGTCCAACGCTGTCTGTATTTCAATTAGAAAAACTTTTAACTGGATGCGCTTCGTTTGTCATACTTAAACATGTACAAACTTCTGTTGTTAGTAATGTGACAAGACACAAGAAGATGTTACAACTTACCTGGTAAATTGCAACTGATTGGCATATGTTGTCTACATTTAGTAAGTAAAATCCATAATCTAGCAGCGTGTCAGAGTACTTGGGATGCTTGTGTCCAAAATGTTCTCTGAAAAGACAAAACATCCACTTAGTATTCAAAATAACACAAGGGAAACATAATAAAGTGGAGTCCTTAAAAAGCACAGCAGGTTACCTTGCTAGAAACACTGCATGTTTGATCAGCTGCTCTGCTTTTCTGAACTCCCTCTTCACCACACAGGCCTACAGACCAAACACAAATCCAAATTATATACTTTAATTCTCTCTGGACTGCACCATCATAAGCATTTTGGTGACATTTTGTTAAAAAAAAACGTGACCATGATTAACCTTGGAGGCTTGCCGGAGAACATCAACAACTACTTTAACAGGCAGCCCTGGAGTAATTTCCTTCATAGCCTCTATACACCACCTGTATGCCTGGAAAATAGAAAACAGTGGTTATGCATGTAGACTTTAACAGTGCAGTCTAACTGGGGAGTAAATGCAACTCACATGACTGTTAATCTATGTACACATTCATGGCCTCATCATGATATCCTATTTTACATCTGTTCAGTCATACTAACCTCATCATAGTGGCTTTTGGCGAAGAGCAAGGCACAAAGCTCGCCGTACAGTGCCGCCTTATTGGCCTGGTGGCCATGTTTGGCTAGTTTATCCATGTAAGACTGGGCAAGCTTGAAGGTCTCCTCCCCCAGGTGGTACTTACAGTTACCGTTGCGGACATGAAGCAGCCTGTGGAGATGTGAGAAAAGACTTTTACTTACATTTGGCATCTTTAAGGAAGCTTTTATATTAGGGCATTAAATTCTAAATGCAAAGCAAAGCTGCAGCAATGCAAATACTGCTTTTTTAAATCAATCATAATGGATTAAGGCTAACAGCGTGTTTCAGCTTTTATCGAGGCCAACCATTGGACCTTATTTTTTAAAAAATGTATGAAGAGTGGACAATGATGAGACATTTTTATCTCCTTTGAATTATGCCGGCTAAACATAATTAACCAATTGGTGTTCATGCATTTAAAGATGATTTAGAAAGTTAAGAAAATCAGTTTGTTGTTAAACTGATGTAGAGTAAAACTGTGAAAATACAGAAATAGAAAAATACATTTGAATGTTGTGATTTTTACTTTGTCCCTCAAAACTACTGCAGATCTCAACACGATCAGACTTTTTCAAAACTTTCACCTCTTAATGTTTGTTTCAATGAATGAGGAGGAATGTGTCGAGGTTGGAATTACAATAATATTTTCACTTAATGTTCAGCTCTAAATCTGGGTCTCCAAAACCAACTACAACTGCACATTTTGTTTAAAAACCCAAAAACTGATGGACTTGAAATTCCAAAGTAAATGGAGCTAAGATCCAGTGAGCACACCAGAAAACATTCTGAGCTTTCTGGGTGAAACGGGGGAATTTAGACATTTTCTGATTGATTTAGATTTCTACTGTCCTACTGTGATGAGCCCCAAGAGAATAATACAAACAATATGACCAAACCAGAAATCATGGTTGCAGTAATTAATATCAGAAGCACTGATTCCTGTTCACACTGTTTCAGTGACTCTACAAACTACACTGGGTGATGTTTGAGGTGGTGTAATTAATTGGATCTGATGCAATGTGGTCATGACATAATTTGCACAACACTATGTTTGGATGAGCATCGACTCCAGAGAGCAACCTTGTTCCACAAAGCCAATTCATACAGGTTCTGTTAGGAACTGGATCTTAAACTTTGGTTTTGTTTCCTGCTGCTGGGTGAGTTTGGGGACAGTGGTGACAGTTGCTGCAGTAGGCTGTATGTCTGAGAGCACTCAAAATTAGAACAAAAAAGAGAGAGCACTGATCAGCTGTTTCATTTTCTTCTATTAAACAGTGATCGCTTTAAAACACACACAGGTAGAAAATATGCATATTTGATACAAGAGAAATGGTTATTTCTTACATCTTAAACAGTAGGGGAGTCACAGCACACAAAAAACACAGTTCAATACATACCCCAGTTTTTGGGTAACAGTTCATGGTACAATACAAAACAGTAAAATGTGGAAAACGCAACAAAAAAGCCCAAATTTAAATGCCTTAAGGTCAGGTCAAACCGTGACACAGTACGTTTTGTGTTCAATGGGCTCTAACTTTGTACATATATATAACCTATATATCAATGCGTGTTATACATTTCAGAAGGCATTTGTAAGTATTTAAACATAGTAAGGATGATGATTGCATAAAATAAACTTTTTTGTCAAAAATGTTTTAAAATGTGCTCGGTAACATGGTTTCATCAAAATGTGACAGATTTTGACGAGGTTTACGCCAAAGTGCTTAACATGCAGTTCCCACTGGAAATTCACTTAAAGTTGCCTATGATGGGTAAAATCACATATTAAGCTACAATGATGTCAAAATGTTGGAAAATATATAGGAAACTTTTGGACTTGACATATATTCAAAGTCACACGGTTTCAATGGGCAAAGTGACACTGTTTCAATTCGTAATCCTGTTATGATGTAAGGACCAATGTCTCGAAAACAAGTCAAATATTTTTAATACAAGCATTTATTATACATCACACTTACTTTAAAAACAGAATATTGACAACAGAATAGGATAAGAGACACTTAGATTTTTCTCATAGATGTGTGTGATCCCTTGACCTGGCCCATTAGTTCCTGTTAATTTATTTTGAAGACAGTAGTGAAATGTACTTTTTTGCTACTTGTAGCTATCTGTGCAGACTGGTAGCAGAGACAGAGCAGCAACAAATGAAAGCTAACGGACAAGATGTACGAAATAAGGAATAAAAATGTCTTGCTATGCCATTGGATGAAATGATATTCCATTTTGCAGAATACCGCTGTTGACGATGCTGTTCTGTTCCAAGTTAACATTTACATTAAACCTGTAACCTGACAGACTGGACTGGACCCAGATGGACACACACTGGACTACTACACAGGACAACTGTTTACAACAAATGAACTGAAAGTACCTGAATGACAAGTCCGTCACTACACAACACACTGAAGCAACTCTATCCAACTTCTGGCATCTCTGTTTGACTCAACACATACAGTCACTTATCAGGAAACTCAAACTGATTATTATTTTATCCATATGACACAGACTGGAGCTACCCCTTCATAAAACCAGCCCCCCTTTACAAATGCATTTAGATAACACTATACATGTCCATAGAAACCACTTAGCAGTGTACATGTCATGTTGACAACACACAGCCTTGAACTAAAACACACTGTCAGCTTCATCTCTATGACTTTTGTGGGGTACTTTCTTCATAATGAAGGTCTTTTTAAACCAGTAACTTAAGTTAACTTGGCAGTGCTAGAATATCATCTATAACCAGTGTACTTGTATTGGAATGTTTAACTTTCTCGTTACTGTTTACTGGTGTGAAGTGGTAGCGCCGCCATCCGTGGTATCAGAATGTTGCCACAATTGCCTGAATGGATGTGGATTATCTGTATCAGTATGAATAAAAGCTGTATTTGTCTTTTTCATCATGCCAGTACCATGTACCAAACCGTGGAGTCACAGTGATGGACAAATACAGGTACTGTGACACTCCTACAAAACAGCACTGCATAGACCAGGGGTGGGCAATCCTGGTCCTCAAGGGCTGGTATCCTGCATGTTTTAGATGTTTCCCTCTTCCAGGCCCCCTGAAGGTCATGATCAGGCTTCTGCACAGCTTGATGATACGCTTATCATGTGAACCAGGTGTGTTGGAAGAGGGAAACATCTAAAACATGCAGGATACCAGCCCTCCAGGACCAGGACTGCCCACCCCTGGTATAGATTAATATCTATATCCTACAAAGCCCTGGATAAAAGTATGTTGGGAAGTAACACCTCATACTCAGAGCATTTTGGAACTGACCTGACACAGCATTCCACGGCCCGGTAGCAGTGGAGGACCTCACTGTGGAGTGTGCACAGCTGCAGGCACGACAGAAACACTTTCTCTGCATCTCCATACCAGCCTGCATCAGACAGGAAGCCACCTGGAAACCACAAAAGTACAAGGACATGAGTCCAACAGTCTACAAAGCATGGAAACACTTAAGAGTTAATCCTGTACAATGTCTGAGGTAGGGCTGCGCGATTAATCGCTTTTAAATTAAAATCGGACTTTTTAATTAGGGCGATTTTTTTAAAAAGGGAAATTGTCAAACTGATTTTATCTCTCTCATGCCTCCGAGCCGCATGCCTCTGGGCTATTGTAGACTCCTCCTCCTAACTGTGAGAGCGGTCTTTCACAGAAGTCTGTGTAATAACCACGAACCTTAAATCTGTGACAGTAGTGATACCAATGTAAACCATGGTCCACGCACGGATCCCCCAATTCAAATGTAACTGCATGGGGATCACTCATCTTACGTTGTCCACGCACGGATCCATACTGCACCATCTTCTTCTGATCTGGATCCAGGTCGTGGGGGCCGCAGCCTCAGCAGAGGAGCCCAGACAGCCCTCTCCCCAGCCACAGGGGAATCCCGAGGCATTCCCAGGCCAACCCAGAGATATACTCCCTCCAGCGCATCCTGGGTCGTTCTCCTCCATGCACGGATCCCCCAGTTTAAATATTACTGCATGGGGATCACTCATCTTATATGGTCCACGCACACACGCACAACTGATGCCTGTCACTGACTTACATTGGTATCACTTCTGTGGGCCCATCACGGAATTTTCAGGAATTCCATGATACCATCACAGATTTGACGTAGGGAGAAGTGCTTGGCATTGTGGGCTGCTCGCGAAAATGACATGCCGACTTCTGTTGTCTTTAGTAGTTTTACCCAAAAATCAAAATCTAAAACAGATTTCTTCAAGGAAAAAAGTCAGGATTTTATTTTTGGCCAAAATCATGCAGCCCTAAGTCTGAGGTAATAGATGAAGGGTCAGGGTGCTTACGGTGTACACTATCCATATTCTGCAAGAATTCATCTGCTAGACATGTTAGAGAAACAGAGTACATCTAAAGAAATATTTGTTCTCATCTCAGATAAGTGGGAACTCCACCAACAGTGAATTCAGCTGATCTTAGATTCTGTTTGTGTACAAGTCTGCATGTGACACACTGAAACTAGTTAGTTTAACAATTGTGTCAAAGTTCTTTAAATCTCCACAAAGACACAATTACTCTGCCTCTTAGACCAAACTATCTACAAAACTGTTACAGATAATGACATTTTCGCTGCCTGTAGTCTATCAGAAAAAGACATCTTTCTTAATGCAGTGTTTTTTCTGGTGTGGAAGTCATTCATTCATTCAGTCATTCATTTTCTGAACCCGCTTTATCCTCACTAGGGTCACAGGGGTCGCTTGGAGCCTATCCCAGCTACACGGGGGCCAAGGCGGGGTACACCCTGGACAAGTTGCCAGTTCATCGCAGGGCTGACATAGTGTGGAAGTCATTTATCTATATATGACATTCAGTTTAATAAGTGTAAAATTATCTGTTTGTCTGCATCACTAAAAAATATTTGACATTACTCAACAACACCAACTCCACTGACTTTTTGGTGTGTTCTAACTATTTTACATTACCCAACAGTCTGTGTCAATAGACCACTTGGCATTTTCTCAGGTCAGTACAGTCTACTTTTTCACTTATCATTTTTATTCTGGCAGCTTGATCTCTCAAACACCCTAACCTTCAGAAGTGTAACTTTTGCTAGCCCAGACCTTTAACTTGATGTGAATAAATTCTTGACAAAAAACTTAAAACTACAGAGAATGTTATTGCATTGTTGTTGAGCACCCCAGTTTCTCCCGTGCAGAGAAATAAAACTCATCCCAATCAGCCACAATTTGGACTTCAAGAATATTTTTTTCTGTATTTTAGGTAAATTAACATTGCTTTGTTACCATGTTGTCTATCATGTCTAAATGTCTTTGAACTCTTTACTATGCAATACTAAAGAAAATATCATTAAAACATAGGACAGAAAACATTAATAACCAGTCAATAACAAAAATCTACTAAAATAGGACAAAGCATTTTCATTAGGTGATGGCTATACAAGACTAATGCAGAGGTAGTGATAAATAACAACAGCAATATTGAGTGGTGAAACTGTCCATGTAAGGTAACTGTGGCCTTATGAGACAGAAGAATAACACTACAACAAACATACTGATAACCTACACTTACAAACTGTCATCGTAACTGTTCACTATATTCACCACTTGATCACTGGTTGTCAATATAACTTCAGTGTTTCATGTCAAATGTAGTTGGCCCTATTAACAAACAGTACAGATGCTTGTTCTACTGTTATAGGGACTTGGTCAATCCATGTTGGAAATGTGCTGCTGTCCATACCTCTGCTCTTAATCATAAATTAGGGGTAAACTTTTATGGAGAATATATCACTAACACAACACAACAATTTGATCCTCCCATCCACCAAGTTATACCACCGTTCAATGAAGCACTGTGTTACCTGTGATTTATCAGAGGAGTTTACACTTACAAATAGCTAGGTGTAAAGTTGTAACTTACGCCCAAATTGAAACCATTCCATCTGGTCCAGATGCTCAAATGTTAGGAGTGTCAATTCTGTTTGAATGTTAAAACTTTCCTTGAAACTAGCCTTTGGTACACACTTACACTCAGCTGGTGCAACCACAGGCTGGTCCCATTTTCCTAGAAGTTATCATTTAATTCAAATTATTCACAGTGTGTGAGGGAAATTTCTCCTCCAAAACCCCCCTATACCTAGCACAAAGCCGAACTGGATGGCCTTCTCTTTGACATGGGCGTCTGACTCCGCAATGTAGGAACAACGGCGGCTGAAGGAGTTCGCCAGAACTGAGGCCACTTTCACACCATGGTCCATTAGTGCTTGAAAGCAGTGGTGCAGGAGGTGTCTACAATGGGAATATAACAAAATAAAACAAAACATTACAAGTTCAGTGATGGTGACTGATAAAGATTATCCCATATAAACATGAATGCATCTTTAAGACAGAACAACTTACCAATCACTCAGTGAATAACTACAAAGGTCACTGTTGTTTATTTAACTTAGGCCTATCAGTGAAGGTTGAAAACAACTGCCTGTACCTCACAACAATAATATACAATATAACAGACAGAACAGTTTGTTTTTGTGTAGTCAAGAGATTAAACTGAAGTTAGGTCACCAAGTTAGGTGACATTTTAACTGACAGCAGAGCTTTAAATGCCTTTGCTAAACTGATGAAACTGGAAAAAAAAATCACAAGACACTGTGACTCATCAGGAGGAAGAAGAAGAGAATAAAGTAACCCAAGCTCATCAGTCACAGAGAAGTGTTTGACATGCCATATTGAACAGCCTCTTCAGAACTGGTTTCAAGGCGAATAGTCTGATAAGCCAAGTCAAAAAAGTACAGTTGAAAAACAGATAAGGGCAATGGTCCAGTTCTGTGTGATATGTAAATTTAATAGATGCAGTTTTAAGCTTATCAAGTGTGGTCTTCAAGTGCCTGGGAGTGTTCTGCACTACAGCTGATGGCGCTGATATACAGTGGATGGATACACAGTGGACACAGAGACTGAGACCACTTAGCTGCATTTTTAGAAACTGTGCTGTACTAGAGCTGGGCATTACAACAATAACAAAACACTTATATTTTATATCACAATGACAATAATTATGGTGGCATTTTATAGGCTTACTTTTCAGCTAAAACATGTTTGAATGTTTTCTCATTTTACTTAATTGTACTCATAGTGTCATCATTTTTACATGCTGACTGTCTCATACCCTCTCCCCTAGATTTCTGAAGTATTCAGTTTGACAATTAAACCACAATTAATTGTGGTTACTTCAGCTTTGAAACTTGAAAAAGGAAATGTTTCGACTTTTATCAGGGAATGAAATGCCACTGAAATTAAACTTTTTTATGAGCACAAAAACTGCTGGATGTGAGACAGATTATGATTCAAGCGGAGCGTTAATGTGAGAATTTTATCTACCAATGTCATGTCCAGAGGTTGCGCTAGACATTTTTATTGTCCGTCATTTTGACGGACAGGGTCGTAAAAATTCCGTCATAACACATTATCTGTCATTTCAAATTACATTTTTTTATGATAATGAGACATATTTAGTAGTATTTAATATTCAAAAACATCTCAATGATGCAGCAGCTGTAGTTGCTACTGGCTGATAATCCACTGTGATATCATGACTCGCATAATTATGCACACCGCTTTTAATTGGCGTGTTATCTATAGGCATTATAAGCTTTCCACGTATATGTTCACGCAGTGTAAAATACCATGTACTGAGGGTTAGGGTTAGGTGAACCAGAGATCTTGGCACAAATTGACATGCCATCAAATAACACACAAAAGGTAGAAAATGCGTACGTATAGCACACCAAATGCCATAAGAAGTGGCGTATTATTTGCTTGTCCCTCCCATCAGTCCCTCTTTTTTCACTGCATTCATCAATTCCATCACATTAACTGGGCTTTTTAAAATAACTAAGGAGACTCGGCTGTCTTCACATTTTGCACTAGCAAAGTAGCATTTAATATTGGCTAAAGTCAGCAAAACAATGAGACAAGACTTGTCAATGACTGACTAATATGCACACTCACCATCAACTGGACAGGGGGTCTACTACAGGTGAACTAACAGTCAGTAATTTGACTGAAGTAACGGTGTTGTATTCATGATGGATTAGATTTATATAGTGCTTTTCTATGAATGCATACTCAAAGCGTGTACAGTGGATCCATTGGATTCAGCGTAGTTTTGAACGGTGGCGCTGTAGGCTTATACACAGGTAGGATGCTGTTATGGAATGCTTGATGCCTTATTAAGAGAGACACAGACCAGCAATACTGCAGGTAGGTTCTGTTCAGTTTTATGTGAAAACTTTGGTAGATTACCTTTAGTATTTTAATCCGTCAAAATGACGGACAGTCTTCAGAATTTTCCATCATCTTTACAAAAAAAAATCCGTTAATGACAGAATATTTTCAGCTAACGTGACCTCTGGTCATGTCCTTAAAGGTGCGGGAGACTTTCGTGACCAATTTTTCATCAAATCTGTCAAACCTCAGTCATATCCTCAGCATCACGAATCTGTAAGTCTTTCTGTGATTACTCACCTGAATCTCTTGCATTGCAGTGTACAGTTTCTTAGTGCCATCCACCATAAACAAACCATGTGTTTACAGAGTCAGGAGGTAACTCGGGCATCTTCAGAATTTTGTTGCGACATGCATTGTGGGAAACGCCGGTTCGCGCCGCTGTCTGACACTGGCAGCTGCTACAGTCATGATATGGGAACAGCAGGAGCTCCCTTCCCTCTATGCATATTCCTCCAACCGTTTCCACGTCGTGTTTGTTTCATCCATATAATATCATATGGTCACGCTGCCACTGTCAGGCGGCGGCACGAGCCTTCGCTTCCCACAATGCACGTAACGACAAAATTCCAAAGATGCCCGAGTTACCTCCTGACTCTGTAAACACATGGTTTGTTTATGGTGGATGGCACTAAGAAATTGTTCACCGTTACGCAAGAGATTCAGGTGAGTAATGACCGAAAGACTTACAGATTCGTGATACTGAGGATATGACTGAGGTTTGACAGATTTGATGAAAAATTGATCACGAAAGTCTCCCGCACCTTTAAGTCCCCTGGTTCACTTTGGGCCTTTGGTGACAAGGAATTAGGCTGGTGATTCATTTTACATTCAGGAAACATCACCCAGATCCTGCACAGCCATAGAGCACCAAATCTGTGATGTGAACATATCATAATGAATCAGTAGGTGATCCTTTGAAGTACACAGAACTAATCTTTCTGACTTGAACGGCTCACATTATTTACATGGCTCAAATACACATCCAGGGGTAGTAGTAGACAGTTTTGCTCTTTTCATGCTCAGCTTTTTATATATTTTGCATCTTACAAGGAATGTAAAATATCTCACTGATTCTTTTAAGCACTGTCTCTAGTCAGTTTTTCCATCCTAGTGTTTTAAAATGCTCTTTCTTAGAGTTATTGTACACATGCATTACTGGGTCTAGATATATTGTTGCTGTATGCATTTACTGCTGTATACTGTCTGTTTTCATTAATGTCTAACATTCTACATAATGTGTTAGTATTCTTGCCAATGCGGTTGTAGTGTAGTAAAACTGCACGAAACAAAATTCCCAGTGTGGACAATAAAGGATATCTTATTGCAAAGAAAGGAAAACTACTTTTACACATTCAACTTAAAACTACTTACATACAGCCTGAATCATAAAACAATAGACAGATGTACAGATGGTACAGCAGCAGCTCTGCCAGCAGGACACACAGAAGCTTAATGTGGGACATTAAACTTAATATTCTAATCTGTGTATTTCCCAATGGAAGGGAACCCTTGTTTTTAACACAACTCCTCCAAAGTCAAATAATGACCCTTTTTACAGTGGAGCCAAGTTTTAACCCAGTAACAGTTAAATGTCATTTAATACAATACCAAGGCACAGGGATGTAATTGTATTTGTTGCAGAGCACAAAGGCACTGGGTTTTATTTTATTTTATTTCAAGCATTTAATTAATTTGCTACCTGATCTGCTTTTCAAAGGAATCATACAGATTATGTCATTTAATAAATAATTAACAACACTCAAAACATTACAACTCCACCAACATTAATTTTAAATGGCCTATGTAACTGAATCATTACTACAGAGTGTTGCATTATGGGTTACAGCATTCATGCTACTAGTCTCCATCACATATTTAACCCTTCAAATGTCTGAAAATAGCTGCAATCATCAAAGACTTTGCTTTACAGCTTGCATACAAGGTCAAGCTGAGGTACACAGGTCTGGTTTCCACTCAGATCACTACATACAATATTGTGAAACTTAACCATGCTTCATATTGCTCAGTGATGACCAAAAATACTAAGCACTGACACTTAAGATGGAAAAATCATGCATGGTTTGTGTTGTGTGATGTTGAAGTGGTGCTCCTAAAATTTTAAGTGGAAAGAACCAGTGCTCCAACTGGAAAACCTCAGTGTGAAGCCCTGGGATGGTGTGATGTTTCAGGTTTCTGCTCTTACCTTTTGTCTGAAGCCCGCAGTACTTTAGCAAACACCTCAAGCTCACAAAACTCTCCTCCCAGCTGGCAGAGCCGGCCCTGCTGGTAAAGCTGAGGGACACAGAGCAGAGAAGTTAGCATGGAGAACAGAGAACAATAAGGTTGGCAGACAATGCTGAATGTGTAGGTAAGAAAAGATGTGATAAATAACATACAGACAGGGGACAGTGGGCTTTAGCAGATGGGAAATGAGTGCCCACTATTCCTTTATAATGCTGGAGTGTCCATCCTATTTTTCACCCTAGTTTCTATTTTGGAGGCGGTTAAAAGGATGCTTTGAAAAATAGCTACTCTCTGCTGTTCAGTGCATTCAACAAAAACATTTGCTGATGTCTGGCCTGTCATCAAAATGTGCTGAGCTGCAAGCTGGTAAAGAATATTCACTGGCTCTCCATGGTGGGGTCTACAGGGGACACTCAACTACCAGCTACCAATCTCTCTTCACCACCAGCTACTGGATGAAGAGAGTGTTTTCTTTTGGATAGGACTCACAAGTTACAGTCTCTGTTTAAGTTGATGCTTCCCAGTTACTCTTGGAAATTGGTCTGCATTGACAAATACTCAAATGACAAAGAGTTGATTGATAGAGTTTCAGTCACCTACGCAGGCTATTAATATGCAGATCCTGTTGTGCAGGATTCTGTTGGGTGTCTGTGAATTGGGTTAAGAATATGATTTAGACCAGCTTTCGATGTAAAGTGTCATGAGATAAGTTTTATTATGATGTCACGCTATATAAATGAAATTTGATTGATTTATTGAGATCCTTGATTATATACAGGGAATGGATGATGTAAAGACATTTTCTGGAGAAAATGGTGAAGTCCTGATGATCACCTTACAAGGTATTTAAAACATAAAGCCCCTGAAGCCACTCCCAAACAGTCTAAAAATGTTACAACTAACATAAACAGGTAAGGAAATCCTATTAAATGAAGAAATTACACTTCATTGGCCCCATAGCATAATTGCCTAAATCATAATTTTGGCCAGATTGTGATAAATGTGTAACTTGACTCTCTTAACACTGCTGCTTCATTTTTCATTATTGGCTCTGACCTGAAAAAAATATGATAGCATTATCATATAGTATGTATCGAAATATGACAATAGTTATGGAGGTTGCCATGTTGTTTTTATGACACTTTTTCCTGTCGGGGTCTGTGGTCTAGAAACATTTTTATTCATAACCTTTATTTAATCAGGTTGGTTGCATTGAGATGCAGGACTTCTTTTTCATGGGAGACCTGGCCAAGACAGCAGTGAGAAATAGTGGCGTCCCGATCTCGATATTTCTGCTTCCGATCTGATCTGATTTATTACCTCCACCAAGTGTATCGGCGGAGGTTATGTTTTCATCAGGGTTTGTTTGTCTGTTAGCAAGATAACTCAAAAAGATATGAGTGGATTTTGATGAAATTTTCAGGAAATGTTGATACTGGCACAAGGAACAAATGATTCAATTTTAGTGGTGATGGGGGCACTGATCTGCCTTGGTGGAGGTCTGCGCTCTCCGAGTGCTTTTCTAGTTTTATGATTAGTTTTGCCAATACCGATCTGATACAGATACTTTTTACAATTAAATTTGGATTTAAATTTGGAGTCATCATTTATCGGTTGTTATACTACTAGTTTACTTCAGATCACAATTGGGCTGAATGTGGAACCTGAACTAAAACAAGTATGACACCTTTGACTCTTAAAAACTTTAGTATAATTTTTGCACTTTCCAAATTCATACTGTGGGCCAAATTAGAACCTTTGGTAGGCCAGTTTTATCCCGCAGGCCGTATGTTTGCCACCCCTTCTATAGCACGTCTATGGACAGGTCCGTCCAGAGATGATACGGGGGGTGCGTACCATGCCGTACGTACTTCACAATGAGTACGCACAGACCAGACGACCGCACAAAGTGAAAGTGAAACTTAAGATGCTTTACTAATTCCTCTAAGTCTCCTGCTGTTGGGTGCTCATTTTCCTTTTCCCTACCTTCGGAGACTTCAATTTGAAGGGGCAGGACATTTGTTTAAGGGGGCCCGATCTCATGACTAAATCCGATCCCATCTTCTAAAAAATGCCAGATCAGATCGGATTGGGACATCTCTAGCAAGAACACAGAAACATGACGTCTGCCTGCCTGATGTTTGACATCCGCTATGAGTGGCAGACGTTTCAAAAGCAACTGCTCATTAGATCTATTAATAATCTGTTTTTATATCAACATAATGATGGGAGGGATGACGGCTTGCACACAGACCTTATGTGCCTTGATTAATACCCAGGGGGAGGTGCCTCTTAGCATGGGGTCACAGGTCCACTTTGAGTGGCTACAAGCAGGGCATTTGAAAAAATGCAATTTTCACTTTCTACTATGTAAAGGGCTTGCAGTATTTAACTCCACACTACAACTCAATTATTAATGCTGGTCCATCAGTCACGTGCTGTGAACATGGTGTTGTTTTGACAATAAAAGTCTTCCAAAGTTTCTGTAGCAAGCAGTGGTGATGGAGGGGAAGGCACAGCTCCACCACAGGAGTACAACAGTGACTGAAAATATATATTTGAAGACACAAACAAAAACAATTCATGTGGTCAAATAGTGGTTTAAACCCCTCTTTTCCTCTCCTAAATATTTGCAGTCTAGTCCTGTTCTTTTTAGGAAATCAATCTAAATGCTGAGCTGGAAAAACAATTTAAATCAATGAAATACAAAGAAAATAATTATTACTGCTACTGTTCTTCCGTTGTTTTAAAACCACCTCTGAAGTCCTAATGATTTACTCTTGCGGCAACGCTTCTTGTTTAAAGATGGAGCAGTATGTAAGTTTCCTTTGTTTTTATTATGCAAATTGTAATTAAAACAAGTACGGTGTCTGATGTTGTTTCTCTCACAGAACATTCTGAGATTGAATCCACTGAGAGGAGACAAAACTGATAACATTAAAAAACATTTAATTTGAAGCCTTAGTCAAGAGCATATAGAATGGTTGACACTATACCATGGAGTTAAAAAGGCATTTTTCAGGCACCCATTTGAGTTTATTGAGTGCCAGTGTCACTGACTAAGATTCCACACAAAAACACTATGAACATGGCTGCTGTGAATCAATCCCTTGACCTTTTGTGACCAAAAAGAAGAGCACAAAGCTGCAGCAAACCTGCACTTGGAACTGTTTATAGATTTGATGACCTTACAATATTGTGCTGTTGAGCTTTTACAATTTGTTACACAGATGAATTATTCCTAAACAACTGCAATTACTACAACGTATATGCAATTCTATAATTTCAGAAAATCTCAATCAGATATATATATATATATATATATATAATGGATATCAAAATTAATGTGTTAACATGGTGTAATCCATCATCATGATTAATCTGATTAAAATTTTAAGGCAATTAACCCATCTGCAGCGCAGAATGACTCTGAACGTCTCTGTCAACACATTTCAGGCAGTTTGTCCGAGTAGAGTTACTATCAAACATGAACAAATGGGCAGTTGATCCAGAAGTGTCAGGCAGTAGAACCAAGCTATAAAAATGGAAGATACTAAACAGTACATTGGCCCTCTGGATGGGAAATATAGCACAAAAAAACCCAAGATGGAACAGCTGTTTTAAGTTGTTTTCTTGAAAGTGTTGAAGGTGTTTAATAAACACATTAATTGCACATGTTCCCTTCTTTCTTGAGACTGTTTGCGCATGCAAAATGAAACGCAATTAATATAGTTTAAAAATCCATTATATTTAATTGTGATTAATCAAAATTAATCCACAACAACCCTGTGATTAATCTGATTAAAAATTTTAATTGTTTAAGAGCACTAATATTTAATTATTTATTTTTAGGTGGGACAGTCAGCTTTTTTAGCATCTTCTTTCCCACCAGCCAGTACAGATTTTTTTGAGGGTTTCAGTAGAATTTCACAACATCCTTATTAGTACTAGATGTTTCAGATGCAACCACCATTACCATCCTCCCTGCCTTCCCCACTTCTCTTTCCAGAAATGCAAAAAAAAATCTTCCGACCAAAATAATAATCTGAACCTTTGAAAAAAAATTTTTTTGCAGTTTCTTTAAGAATGCAAAACCATTTAGACAATGTTAAGGATGAAGTATATTTGGTCAACCTAAGAGTGAAGTGTTCAAGAAGAACTGCTGCTTCTCCATCTGGTGTCTGAACATATTTAATTAAGGTTAAGATCATAGGAAAACAACAAGGTTCTGCACTAAAATGTTTTCAAACAGCTGTCATCTATCTACATATCGAGCACACTGGATCCTCAATATCCGTGATGTCCTGAACAAAGTCATACTTTTGGAGTGAGCATGTGTCAAAAATATACCATGATCGCACAGTACAAGGGCTTTTTCTCTTTTACTATTTAATACATTCATAATATTACTTTTGAAACAGGCATCATTGAAATTTCGGAGACTAAATGAAAGGAGGAAAAACTTACATCTGAGTAAGAAGTAATCAGGGTTTCTTGAGGTCGTTTTATATCGTTACATGCAATTAAATGTTATATACATAGCACCTAAAGACAACACACTGATCCCAAGGCACTAGACACTGTAAGGTCACGACCTAACAATACTGTATAAAGAAAGCCATAACGAATGCACCGAGACCAACTATACAGGAGGTATAGTTATATGGGTATGGCTTTACCGATATTGGTATACGAGTCGTTGGTCCTGTCGCAGAGGAAAAGATAAAATTTAGCTTCATAACTGTTAAAGTCCGTAGGACAATTCAAGACAGTTCAAGAGTAACTATTACTGTAGCTAAACTAAATAACCAGTCTATGAAAACAACACTTGACAGCGCCTTCCGAAAGAAATTCTTTAGCATTCGATATAATTGTTTCCCTTACAAATGACGTAATAACGACAACACTTCTTATGAAGATGTAGGTGTTAAAGAGACAGATTTCTAGACCATTTAAGGCGTGGTTCGCAAACGGTTAGCGATCCAAAGCCAACCAAAGATTTTTTTTTCGTCAAGAGCGAGCTAACGTTATCGATATGGAGCTAACATTAGCACCGCTGTTAGCAGCTGAAGCTCAAACAGAATGAAAGCTGTAAACATACACCCGGTCTTCTCGACTGACAAACCTTACCTTATAATAGACATCAAACTGTATATTTTCTGGGAGAGAGCGTATGTCCCTTCTTGAGCGGCTGTAGTTGTCCACCACAGCTGAGATAGCGGTGTTGTATAGTGTTTCTGGGATCCATTCGAGCTCCACCGCAGCCATGTTGTTTTCCCTCTCCAAAAAAACCCCAGCCAGCAGTTACAGCCCTCCCCAACTCTGCCTACATTCGCTACCTTACTGCGAAAAAAACACGTCCTCTCCGGCTCCTCATACAACATTCGCTTCGCAGTGTGATTACGATAAATGGGACTTTGACTAAACCGCCGTTAAAGGTATAACCCCACTGTCAAATTTCCATCGTTCTCCTTCATCTCCGATTATTTGTCGACCCTACAGCAGTTCCGTGCCCCCGTCCCGACGCACACATTCACCAGCAATGACGCAATGACGTAGCTGTGCAGTCCATGCAAAAAATAATGCTGCGTTCCAGTCCACCCGTAACTCGTGTTTTTCCATCCTTCTACCGGTGAAAATGCACTGGAGTGTCAGTCAAACCTGTGACTTCCCACCCGTGAACTGGTACTAGATCCATGTACTCCCAGTTCCGAGCTCTGACGTCACGTAGCATCCCCATGGATGCGGTGTTTATGCAGATTGTTTATTAAAACAAGGTATTACTCTGATATTATTTATCTGCAAATGTTCTGCATAATCAGCAGCTGCTCTAGAGTTAGCTAGTTTTCAGTCCAATGAGTGCAAGAATAAATTAATGCCAAATACGAATCCAAATATACAAATAGCATAACATAAAAGGTAGAACAGCTTCTCTTGCCTTGTGCGCCGTTTTTCCTCCTCTGTTTCCATCAAATAAGCATCTTTGGCGATAGAAATGATCGTAAATGAGCATAACGTACTTTCCACCATGCTGGTTTGTTTACATCTTGCTACCACACTGCCTTGCGCTCAGGCAGTTTAGTGTGACTTGTTACAAAGTCTTGAGTCGTGGTTTGAAGTTGTGATTTACGAGCTTAAAAACCGGCCTGGAACGCAGCATAACTCACAGCATTCTCTGAGTGTGAAAATAAAATAAATAAAATAAAATAAAATACATAATGAGGGAACATAAAATTAAAAATCACGATATGACCAATTAAAATGAGAATATTTAAATATTCAAATTTAGTCTCAACTTCAAAAATGTAGCTTTTACTTGTACGGTTTATAATCTTCAGTATTCATTCAATGTTTACTCCAAACTAAACCTTACAATTATATTAGTAAAAGCAGCACATATTATGACTACTAGTCATAATATTGGAACTGACCATAAAAATAAAACAGTAATAAAATAAAGTAAAATACTAAGTAAGTAGTACATGGGCTGTAAAGGATAGTGCCATGCAAACTTATCCTTTCACTCTTAACACTACAATACCCATGAGCCTCATCTGCTGTTTCCATGGGGAAGATGCCTCGAATTGTCACTACACAGTGTAATTTGAAGCTGGAAGCTACAGTTTACACTTTGTAGAAGCATGAACATTTGAAACTCTGTGACTGCATGTGTCACTGAAATGCACCATGGGAGTTGTAGTGAAGAGTTTCTTAATCTTTTGTCGGTAACTATTCAGATTTGGGATATCCTCTCTCAGGATCTGAAAACACAACTCTAAAACTAAATAAAAGCTCAAAAATACAACTAGTCAGTTCCTTAAAATTAACATGAAACTAAAACTACTCATGCACATATAAAACTAACTGACACTAAACTGAACCACCTTAATTCTACAGCAAATAATAACAGCAATTTGTTAAGCAGAGGTGGATTTAATGTGCTAATTATTATCTTGAATGTTGGTGCATGTTTGCCTGTTGTAGGATTTTTATTTTATTTTATTTTATTTTTTTTACATTTTTATTTTGTTTAGAGATAGTTGGGACAATTACACTTGTATATAATACATTTGTATTTCCTTCTGTAGACAAAAGGAACTGAAAATGTTTCATGTTTTGTCTGGTTAACTTCATTTAGTTCCTCTCATTCAGGCCCGTAACACATTCAAGGAAAAGTTAGAAATGTTGTCATTTCACAACAGCTTAAGAGATAGAGTTCTCCATTTCCTGCAAATGAGTTGTAAGGTGTGGTTCCTTTTAGTGTTTCAAGATGCACCACACATTCTCTGTTGGGGACAAGGCAGGAGTCAGGACAACTGTAGGCCAGGACACAATATGTAGATACATAATGTGGTTTGCATTGTCTTGGTGTAATATGTATATATATATATATATATATATATATATATATATATATATATATATATATATATATATATATATATATATATATATATATATATATATATATATATATTTGTATATGTATTTGTATATGTATATGTATATGTATTTGTATATGTACAGTACAGGCCAAAAGTTTGGACACACCTTCTCATTCTTCACATTTTCTTTATTTTCATGACTATTTTCATTGTAGATTCTCACTGAAGGCATCAAAACTATGAATGAACACATGTGGAATTATGTACTTAACAAAAAAGTGTGAAATAACTGAAAACATCTCTTATATTCTAGTTTCTTCAAAGTAGCCACCCTTAGCTCTGATGACTGCCTTGCACACTCTTGGCATTCTCTTGATGAGCTTCCAGAGGTAGTCACCTGAAATGGTTTCCACTTCATAGCTGTGCCTTGTCAGGGTTACTTAGTGGAATTTCTTGCCTTATTGATGGGGTTGGGACCATCAGTTGTGTTGTGCAGAAGTCAGGTTGATGCACAGCTGACAGCCCTATTGGACAACTGTTAGAATACATATTATGGCGAGAACCAATCAGCTAAGTAAAGACAAACGAGTGGCCATCATTACTTTAAGAAATGAAGGTCAGTCAGTCTAGAAAATTTCAAAAACTTTGAATGTGTCCCCAAGTGCAGTCGCAAAAACCATCAAGCGCTCCAACGAAACTGGCTCACATGAGGACCGCCCCAGGAAAGGAAGACCAAGAGTCACCTCTGATGCTGAAGATAAGTTCATCTGAGTCACCAGCCTCAGAAATCGCAAATTAACAGCAGCTCAGATTAGATACCAGATGAATACCACACAGAGCTCTAGCAGCAGACACATCTCTACAACAACTGTTAAGAGGAGACTGCGTGAATCAGGCCTTCATGGTCAAACAGCTGCTAGGAAACCACTGCTCAGGAGAGGCAACAAACACAAGAGATTTATTTGGGCCAAGAAACCCAAGGAATGGACATTAGACCAGTGGAAATCTGTGCTTTGGTCTGATGAGTCCAAATTTGAGATCTTTGGATCCAACCGCCGTGTCTTTGTGCGACGCAGAAAAGGTGAACGGGTGGATGCTACATGCCTGGTTCCCACCGTGAAGCATGGAGGGGGAGGTGTGATGGTGTGGGGGTGCTTTGCTGGTGACACTGTTGGGGATTTATTCAAGATTGAAGGCAACCTGAATCAGCATGGCTACCACAGCATCCTGAAGTGACAGCCATTCCATCCGGTCTGCGTTTAGTTGGACCATCATTTATGTTTCAACAGGACAATGACCCCAAACACACCTCCAGGCTGTGTGAGGGATATCTGACCAAGAAGGAGAGTGATGGAGTGCTGCGCCAGATGACCTGGCCTCCACAGTCACCGGACCTGAACCCAATCGAGATGGTTTGGTTGAGCTGGACCGCAGAGTGAAGGCAAAAGGGCCAACAAGTGCTAAGCATCTGTGGGAACTTCTTCAAGACTGTTAGGAAACCATTTCAGGTGACTACCTCTGGAAGCTCATCAAGAGAATGGCAAGAGTGTGCAAAGCAGTCATCAGAGCTAAGGGTGGCTACTTTGAAGAAACTAGAATATAAGAGATGTTTTCAGTTATTTCACACTTTTTTGTTAAGTACATAATTCCACATGTGTTCATTCATAGTTTTGATGCCTTCAGTGAGAATCTACAATGAAAATAGTCATGAAAATAAAGAAAATGCAAAGAATGAGAAGGTGTGTCCAAACTTTTGGCCTGTACTGTATATGTATATGTATTTGTATTTGTATTTGTATTTGTATATGTATATGTATATGTATATGTATATGTATATGTATATGTATATGTATATGTATTTGTATATGTATATGTATATGTATTTGTATATGTATATGTATATGTATATGTATATGTATTTGTATATGTATATGTATATGTATTTGTATTTGTATTTGTATATGTATATGTATATGTATTTGTATTTGTATATGTATATGTATTTGTATTTGTATTTGTATTTGTATTTGTATATGTATATGTATTTGTATATGTATATGTATTTGTATTTGTATATGTATATGTATATGTATATGTATATGTATATGTATATGTATATGTATAGTGTGCTTTGGCAAAAGGAGCACAGACATGAAAACAGATTGAATAGTAAATACAGTGAGTGTTGGTCTATCCCAGATCACTGACATTTTAAAGCTATTTTTCCTTCACATACTGTCGTGAGAACAGCAGTAGCGGCAATATTGCCTGTAAAAGATTCAGATTATATAATATAAATAATATGAATCTATGAATCAAGCTCAACCTAGATATTTAATTTAATAAAAAAAAACAAGCACAAACATAAATGAATACAAATCAAATGTTTGTAAAACCGCAGTTAGATGTACTATGTATTGGGCAAAAAAAAAAAAAAAAAAGTATGTTAGCTTAGCGTAATAAACTAATATATTTGATCCACTAAAACTCTGGGTACAGTTTCAGTAGCTTTACTTGAATAACTTTGGTGGGTTTTGATGAATTTTTTTTTTGAAGAAACTTCGATCCATGTGATAACATATATTTCCACTCTATTTAGTCCCATCTCATGCAGTTCACAAGATTTCCATAACTGATCCTATAATAACAATGCATTTGAATTAAAATGGATTTGGTTTTCAAATCATTAAATAATACATAACAATATAATTTTATTGTTATTTCAAAAAAGAAACAATGTTTGGTGGAAATTGTTGAATGTAGACTATGGACATAGAATATATCCATTTCCTTACTTTTTCATTATCTACATTATTGTGTAAAATAATTTTAAGCAATTTCCACTGAAACGGGTAAAAATACAATCAGTAAGTTATTCAAATATGTATTTTTCCATTTAATAAACTTATTATTGGTCAAAAATGACCATAAGTCTATTTTAATTAGGAAATTTTGCATTTGTTTAGGTATTAATTTGCCCCAATCTTACTTTCTACAGTGTAACTCAATCAATACAATGACCCATCTACAAGTTTAATCAATAAGGTAAAATAAAGGTACATTCACAATGATGATTAACAAGACAAAACAGTTAGATGAACTAATTGTTTTGGGGGTTTTTTCGGGGGGGGGGGGGGGGGGGGGGGTTCTGTAGGAACAATCGGTTAATAATTTATTTACCGACTGATTATATGATCCATTAATCAAGAGTGATTAACAGTTTGTGTTTGATCTCAGTGTGATTGATTGTCGCTTTGATGACAGTGGTCATTGTTCACCACCTCTGCCTTTAAAATGGGGGCTCCGTTCAAACCAGCTCACATTCAGCTCTGGACGTTCACCAGGACAGACCTGCTGGATTCACAAGGTAACAGAAGAAAGAACTCTTCATGTGTTAAATATCTGGATGTGTGTCGTTTTGATTCACATATATCTACCTCTGTTCTGTTTTCATTTTTGATATTTAAAAAAAATGGTACGTAAGGCAGTTTTTGAAGGATACAATTGTTAAGCTCTAATAAGTAATAGGTAAATAATTTATTTTTGATTCTACATTAAATTACCATTAATTTGGTGGTTAAGTTTTCTGTTTTTCTGGTTTATTTTCACCTTTTTATGTTTTGCTTGTTTGTTTGCTTGTATGCATTGTTGTTGTTTTTTTCTTTTTCCTATATTGGATGGTGTGTAGCTGAATTGATTCAGTAGGACAGGCATTAATAGAAGCATTCTGCTTCTGCCTGGGCCTGTTCAGTCATTAACCTGTTGGTAATGTTTGTAATATTTGAAGTGTTGTTGTTGACACTGGTTGTATTATTATGTGATGACTGAATAAAGAATTTCATCATCATCATCAATTTCAATTCCTGTTTAATCATTAGATTTGTGGTCATGGGGAACTCAGTGTCCAACGGCTTCATCACTCCTACACCTAAGAGACTGTCCCAGAGAGGCCAGACAGAGGACGCAGTCAAGCTGGAGGATTTATTAACTCAATACCAAGAGGATCTCTGGAGAGTTCAAACAAAGCAGAAGGTGCCCGTGAAGAAGATCCAGCTCCCTCACAGAATCCGTTATGTCGACCTGAAAGCCGAAGACAGCAGTGTTTATTCCAATGGCCAAGCAGTCCTGACCCTGGACTCTGCTGAAGACTGGGGCCTGTAAGAAATAATGAACTCTTCACAACAATTCATCAAATGAAGGAAACGCCAAAGGGAACTGTGACCGGCTCTGAATTCCATCAAACACCTGCAGATAAAATAACTCCTGGATCTTTTTCATATTGAGTCACCTGTGAACTTGTGAGCAGGTCTAATTATGCTTTGTGAAATAGAAGCATGAGTTGTTTCTATTCTTAGTTCTGAGTGGGATGAAAACTAGTTTGATTTGATGAGGGGTGTCAAACTCTCTGTAGTTCAGGGGCCACATTCAGCCCAGTTTAACCTCAGGTGGGCCGGACCAAAAAAAATAATAGCATAATAACTTATTAATAATGACAACTCCTATTTTTCCTTTTTGTTTAAGTGCAAAAGAAACAAAACAAAAAATCAAAAACATTAAATTATGAAAATATTTACATTTACAAACTATCCAAACAAAAAAAGTAGTGAATTACCTGAAAAAAATGAAATTTCTTAAGAAAATGAACCCTTTCATGCATACTGGTCACTACAGTGGACAGTTATTCTCTAGCTGTTCTCTTGCATATTCATGGGTTTTGTTGTTTTAGTTTCCTATCATCCAACACAACACCATCACATAAACTGCAATTCATACCATGACTGTAACTTTGCTGTTCTTTATAAACCTGATCTGCAGAAATATGTTTTAGTGTAAATCAATAGCTAATTGTTATTAGACTGTAATTTAAAAGTTTTCGTAATCAAAAAGTTTTGGTTTTTTTTTGCATATTATCTCCATGAAGTGAGTAATAACTAGTATTAGAGAATGTTAAAATGTTAGAAAACATCAGATTAACAGCATGATATATTACACCCCACAAAGATTAAAAATCATGTTTGAACATTAAAGTTTGCACTAAAATACACTTTTGATGTACTTTTATTAATATTAGGGTCTAAACTTTCAGCAAAAGTTGAAAAAAAAAACATTCATTGTCCTGATTTATTATATTTTTTATAGTAGATGAATATTAATATAATTTTTTCGGCCCATGGGCGGGGCTGATAGAGCTAAAGGGGTTTTGAACAACCCCAGGTCATAAGACAACCCCCACAGGACTGTATTGTAGGCACTAAGCATGATGGGTAATCATCACCCTGATGCGCCCATCTCTCTGGAACAGAATCAGTCTAGACTCATCAGATCACATGAGCTCTTTTCATTGAATTAGGGTCCAATCTTTATGCTTTCCACCCAGCTGATGGCCTTTGACTGAACTGTGCAGCATATTGTGTCCACTCTCCAGTGGCAGTAGATCTTACCTGTTTGGTTAATTAAGTCCAGGTGCGGATTGTTTTTTTTTTTGGTTAGCCACTGTATATTCATTCCAGTCGTGTGTAGACACCACATTTCTCTTTTGGTACTTGAGCTGAAAACATTTGGGAAGCCTGGATTTAAGGCAAAATCAGGAACAAAAACCGAGTAATAACACACTTCATACTCAAGAATTAATGTTATTTTACTTCAGACCTTTTTATTTCAATAGGTTTATTTCCAGATAGGTGTTTTTTTACATTTACACTATATACATGCACTGCTTGCTGTGGATGTCCGCATCAGGCATGTCAGGTTTCAAACACCATTTAAATGACATTTCTCAAAAATAGTCTTTAAAAATCATACAGGGATCCCAGGCAAAGTGATAGACACTATCTGCAGAGTACAATTTAACATTTTTAAAATTCACGCAGTATTTTTAATAAATCCTTGATGCTACGAATTTCTGATGTAAATTGCACTTACTCACTTTAAACACATAGTCATTAAAGGAGACACATGGGCTGTGTCTTTGTAATATAATATTAAATTCATCACAAATTTAGACAGTAAGAGGCCATTTTTCTGCAGCTGAATAAGTCCTTTTAAACAATTGTCATAAAATATCCTCTAGTTGGTGTTTTCATTATAGATTCAGTTCATGTTGTTTATCTCTAGCTGCATTAGAGGAAAAAAAAAACCTTTAAAAAATAATTAAGGTCACCACTATAGTGCAAAAATAGTCTCTTACAAAGTCCATGCAGTGTATTTACTCACAAATGAGCCTTGTGCATACGTCAGTAACAATACGGCTGCAGCTGCAGCACAGAAGGACAGAGGCTGAGAAAGAAAGCTCTTCAATCAGCCAAAACGTAGGAGGACGTCTCAGTGATGTTAAGTGGACAAACACACGGTGGTAGAGCAGACTCATCATACAAGACAAACTGTTTTCAAAGGCTGACAAAGGTGAAAGCTGAAAAATATTGTACTGTCAGAAGTCTCTTTGATTCCATTAGACATTAGATAGTTATTGAACTGAACATGAGTCAAACAAAATAAATATGGATCAGAGAATGTCAAACTCAAAGTAATAAAATCTGACATCAAATCTGGGTGCCATTTTGTATTTTTCAACCTATTATTTTAAAATTTCAGAGGCAAAATGGTCAAAACTAAGCATGTTAATGCTGATCGCTGTCACTCCAACAGTAGAAATCTGGCAGCACAAAATAAATATATAAAAATCTGTAAAGGACTGTAAAGATTTAAGTTAATCAAATAGAGCTAAATGATTAAGTCAATCAGTGCCTGTGAAACTTAAGTTTCAAAGGAGTTTCCGTTTATCCATTTGAGAGGGAATAAAAATACACATTACAAAATGAGCTGTGGTCTGCACATTTCCTTGAAAACCAAACAAAGCAATATTATCCATGAGAATCACAACATGGCCTTTTCACCAAACTGCACAGCTCTATAACTAAAGGAAGTTGTCTTGTTTTGTTTTTTTGAGCCACCTGGATGTCCAGTTAACACACAGGTCTGTCACAACTTCTGCAGTACTTTCTGTCCAGTAGAGGACGGCTGAAAGGCATTCTGGGACACAGGAATTGTATGAAGGAGCAGTGGAGGTATTAAAAAAATACTCAACTTCATCACAAATGACAACATGTAAGATGTCCAAGTAGAGAATCATTCCAATGTGAACATATGGGCGGGGTTAATGTCAAACATGTCATTTCAAAGAAATAAAAATGCTACCATCACTTATTACATATAGTTATATATCAATATACACAATGTAGTAGCTTACTGGATTCTGACTGTAGCAGCACCTTCAGTTATATTCAAGACAACTATCCAGTGGTTAAATAAGATGAGAATAAAAACACATAAATATTACGCAGGGACTGCATGATGACAGAGTGAGGTGAGGAGGCGCTAGATGACATCTGTGGTACAGCTCATCTAAAAGTAATTCTCATGTGTTCTCACTGTACAATAAAAGAATGTATAAAAAATATAGATATTTATTTTAAATGAAACAGTTGTTTCATAATACTTGGTTATAAAATTCATATTATTTACATCAGCAATATTAGTCATACTTATTTCTTACAACTGTTTCCAAAAAGAGGAGAAATAAGACACGTTGAATCCATTTGCAAAAAGGAATTGTAAAACAAAGACTCAATGTCTTACCAAAACGAGCACTTGGAAATAAACCTTGTATGTTTCTGAATGAGGACAGTTTGGTGACGGGTAAGACTACGACAGTGTCAGGAGATGAAGATTAACGACAGAAAACCACACAAGCGCCAATGTAGAAGACGTGGTTGTGTGTTCCTTTGTCTCAGCACACACATACTGTGGTCTTATTATGCCGCTGCAGAATGGGTGAGACGTTAGTTGACTCCTTCTGTTTCTTCTCTGCGTTGTGTTGAGCCAGCGGCGGCCTGTCGGCAGTCCTGCGTCGTGCTTTCTTGGCTGTTGATGGCGGCGATCCGTCTGTTGTCCTTTTGCTGCTGGGTGTCCTGCTGCTGCACGCCGCCCCGGTGGGACCGGGGAGCTCAGCGCTACTGTTCGGACACAGCGGGGTCAGGGCCAAAGGTTCTGACAGGGTCATGTGATATAGGCTGTTGCTTCCTGATAGTCCATCTCGTCTCTCCAGAGCTGGAAGGAGGTCGCAGACGGCTGAGGGAGAGTCTTCTTCTGTGGGCTGCTGCAGCAGGAGAAAATACATACATAAATAAAACCAGCATCACTCAGAAATTCAAACCTTACTGATACTGAAGCTACATGTTTGATCTGGGAGTCCCAGAATTACTTGCAAAGTAAACTAACATGTTCCCATTTTAATTTCATTATGTAACTATTTCACACACTTAACATTGGTGGTGCAGAACAATGCTTACAGCTTCCATGTTGGTTTGGTTTTGTAGTTAATTGCAGATTCTTTTTTGTTTTTACAAATACAGGGCAACATTAATGCGTCTTTATAACACTAATATTAAACTCCGTGAATCATGAAGTGAAGACCTTAGAAATGAGATTTAAGACAGTTTAAAGCTACAGTGATTAGTAGTTTTTTGGGGTCACAGGGCAAAAAAATCCATAATTATATTCAGCATATATAAATGTAAGTGGTCTGAGAGGACGTGAGACTTGTCCTCACTTGTAGAAAATCTGTTTTGTGAAGCAGGTTTCTAGCTAATCACAAGGTGTTTCAGATGGTTAAATATGTGATTGATCATTTATCAGATGCCTCCAGGTACAACCTGCATGTGGTTCTACTGGTTTACTCGGTCTCAACACGTAAGGTTGGAAAACTGGATTAACTTTTCCACAAACAGCATGAAACAGCAGCAGGTCATCTATCTTTAGATTAAGTTTTCTAATTTAGACCCAGAGTAGACAGATGCAGAAGGAAAGTGTGTATTTTCAAATATTGGCTTTGTTTCTCCTGTGATTTTAACTCCTGCTGGTTTAAGCTTTTAAGTTCAGCTGATTGAATTTCAGACATTTAAAAAACCGCCACAGAAACCTGTAAGAGACTGAGACTGTCCACTCAAACACATGATATCGTACATTTAATAGGCCTGTCAAAATTAATGCGGTAACGCAGATTAAGTCATCATCATAATTAATCTGATTACAAATTTTAACACAACTAATCCATCTGCAGTGCAGAATGACTTTGAACGTCTCTGGCAACACATTTCGGGCAGTTTGTCCAAGTAGAGTTAGCGTTGCACATGTGCTAATGGGCAGTTGACCCGGTAGTGACAGGCAGCAGAACCAACCCATAAAGACAGAAGACACTAAACAGCACACTGCCCTCTGGATGGAAATATGAGGACAAAAAAACAAGATGGAACAGTTGTTTCAAGTTGTTTTGTTGAAACTGTTAAAGGTGTTTAATAAACACGTTAAGTGCATATATATTCCCTTCTTCTTGAGTCTATTCACTCATGCAAAATGAAACACAACTAATATAGATTAAAATGAATGATATTTAATTGTGATTAACTGAAATTAACACAGCAACCTTGTGATTAATCTGATTAAAAACTTTGTTTGACATCACTAATATTTAAGTTAATTACGGTACCACCACAGTTTTTCTCTCAAGTTAAGGCATGGGATTGATCCAGATTTTTCAGGAATTTCTAGATTTCCGTCCCAACAATGTGAGTTGAGACAACTGTAGGAGCAGGAGCAGCAACTCAAGACAAGCAGATCTGCATGATCCACATGGGTCATATTGTCAGGTTGGAAAATCTGGAATTCTGGAAAGATCTGGATCAGTCACATACCTTATAGTTATTATCAACTGTTTGGCATAATATAATCAATGTTTTAAATTTCATTGCAGCCAGCCAATCAATCAGTCCATAACTTTCTAAAACTTGAAGCAATTTTCCTTAATTTCACGGCTTTCTCAGGTCTTGGAAAATGATACTTTAAAATTCCATGACTTTTCAATTTCTTCAAGACCATAGAAAAACTGCAGTAATGTTTTAGTCCTGTTGCAAGATGATAGAATTGTGGCTCGAAATCTGCTCCATCAGCTCCACCTGCCTTGGAAAATAAGTCCAACAAAGCCCCCCAGTGGTCATTTTCTGATATTACATCTCCTGCTTGTTATAACTGGATTGCATTGCCTTTGTCACACTTCTTGCCAATGTACCATTTTGTTAAGATGAAAAGATACTCTTCCACCTACCTATATCATTTTCTGTATTAGAGAAAATATAAATCCCTTTAAGGGTATAAATTATTTTTTTAAACAGTCAATGGAACACTTTTTAAATTCATGTTGAGAAAAAAAATCTTGACAGAAGCTCCATAAACATTTTGAACAAATTCATTTTGATAGGCATAACTTGATTAAATGTCATATCCTTAGTCTGTAATTTTCTCATTATTTAAAATAAATAAAAAAACAAACACTGAATGACAGTTTCACAAATAATTTCCCTCTAGTGTCATGTAGATGCATGAAAACGCAGAACAATTCAGTCTGACAATAAAACTTTGTTTGGAAGAACTTAACAGTAGGGATGGGTACTGAACTTTGACCCTTTTATGGAACCAACTTGCTACTAATTGTTGTGGTTATTGCACTGTGTTAAAAATTTAATTTCTCACTTGTTTATAAAGAGACTTTACCTCTGAGCGGTGCTGCGGCAAGAAATAGACTATTAGTGGGGAACATATAAGTGTGAAATAGTGGAAATATTATTTTCAGACTTTTTCACTGTTGATAAGTTCTACAGTACAAATAAAGACATACAAATATATACCCACTCATTCATACAACCAAATGAATACAGCTGATGATTCCTGTTAGACGATCACAGAGGCTACTGAAGTTCTGTGTGAGGTTTGCCCTTATGGGCTCCAAGCCCAGTCCACAAATGCCCTCAACATCCCACATTCAAAATGCATATTTACTGTTTGGTTTAATGTGTTATACATTTAATAAGCTTAATGTTGCAGTACATTAAAGAGCTGAAGCATGGGGCTAAATACAAGCATCACATGAACACATTGTGTGAATGAAGCAATGCTCTTCACTGAATTTAAAATATTTTTTTTGCGCGATAGAGATAAAGCAGGTTCAGATGATGATGATGATGATGACAGAGATATAATTTGCCACACTATTAAGAGAGAGACTCAATATTTTAGGGTTAGTCATGAGATGATGGTGGGCCACGATACAAATAATGGAAATACTGTTTCTATTCATTATAAGCATCTGAAAAATAGAACTCGATTAGTGCAATATATCATTTTGTGTTTGTTAAAAATGGAACGCCAGTATTGACATCACTAGTGGTTTGATCATTTAGAACCATTCTTAGCTCCATTGAGAACCTGGGGGTGTAGAATCAACACTCACTTTTGTTACTGATTATCACGACAGAAACGTTGTATGATATTCCCTGTGGTCTTACCTGAATTAGAGGAGTGTTGGCGCGGGATATGGAGGTGGGGTGACACTGGGACACCTTTGCCAGGTCAAGCAGCACCTCCTCATGGTGCAGGGAGTCCTGGGATGTGCCTGGCTCCTGCAGGGCGATTACAATAGCACTGGTGTTGTCTGCACGTAGCATCCGCTGACGCCAGCGCAGTAGAGCATGGCTAACCAGCTGCCTGGCGCTAGATACCCCACATGATGCCTGTAGTACAGAGAAGTTATTATTTTTAGTGTAGTCCTAAGTGGCTACTGTGTAGGAGTAGGCAATATGGCTGAATCATTTATCTGGATAAATTTTCATTTCAGTCACGATAAATATTTATCTCAACACCATTCACATGATTATTGGGTACATTTTTTGCTACAGCTGGGTAAGTAACTGTGACTCCATCTGTACATATTACAATATATAACAATATAAACCCACTGTAAATAATATATACATAAACATATATATTTTTAATCGACTGGATCCCTGTACACATCCACTCACTGCATAAAACTCCCAATTTGCACTCTGTACATATGAAAATATAAATCCACTGTAAATCTCAACCCATTGTTGCCCTTGTCTCTAGTTGAATGTTTGGTTTTTTTTAGGTCTATGTTTAAGTGTGTTTGGGTTCATGTTGAAATTGTACGTCATGAGCAAAGAAAAACTGAAGCCAAATTCCTTATATGCGTTCACATACTTTGCCAATAAAGCTGATTCTGAAGTCTATTAATAAGTGCATGTAAAAGTCTGACATGAGCCCAACTGTTTGAGTAAGTGTCGCATTGAAGAATACGCACTGTGAGATACTGCTGTTACAGGTGAACTCTTTGTGCGGTCCAGGTTGACAATTTTTGCTGATATTTCCTCAGATAGAAAGAGCTTCCCCAAAAATTTCAAATTAGAAATGAGCCAAGTTATTTTTATATTTTAGGCGATTTACATCAAATCACTATAATGATGTTAACAAATCAATTAGTGCATCAGGCAGTGTAGTGATATCTTGTAATTCTGGTCTTGTCTGACCATCATATCCAAGACTGATCTCATAACCAAACCTCATGTCAAATACAACAGGGGTAGTTTTTGTCACAAGTCAGTATTACATGAGCAGGTTAGAAAATACAGGGTGCATCCAGACAACCTTTCTGAGCATAGACTGTATGGACTGCTGCTGTAGTCATCATCTGTGGGTGAGTAAGGGGGGAAATTTAAGCTAAATATGACAACATATCAACATGAGAAAATGATAACCTTCAAACATTTGCATTTGACATGTATGTTAGTGTCACTTGTTATTCACAACTACAACGGAGATGGCTGAGTATGTTTTATTCAACACTGCAGGCATCCAAACCCTCTGTTAGTCTTAAAATTCATTTAGTGGAAAAATAATGCAAAGATATACCAAAGGGGTTCTAATTAGAGGGCCTAAACAAAGTGGATGAGACCAGAATTACTCCTAGTAGAAGTTGGTAATTTTAGACAGAAATTCAATGCAAATCTAAGGAAATCGATTTGTCAGAGCCAGCATCTAGAGGCCATCAGTGGTATTACACTGTAAGATAAAAGGGCAATGGCTTCACTTTCCAGCCCGTCGTTGCTTGCTGTTGCAGATACAGCACTGCTTACCACTGTCTCATCATTGTTCTGACACATGGAGATGGCCTCCTGAGGAGGCACCATATTCCACAGACCGTCACTGCCCAGGATGATGTAGCGGTGTTTTCGGGGGTCGAGGGTAACCACACTGGTATCTGGTTCTGGTGAAACCACAAATTCCCCGCTGTAGAAGTCATAGCTCCACAGGTCACCTGTTCAGGATCAGAGAAAATAATCATCATTAGGACTGAAGTGTTTTATCAAAGAGACAAAGACAATTAAAAAATCTGAACTTGTCAAATTGCTAAGCTCTAACTCTTTGTAGTCCAGGAGCCAGTAACATAGGTCAGTACAGAGGTCATGGATCGAGGAGTGTTTGCATAAGGAATTTAAATAAGGAATGTTTGCATTTCTCAATCAATGGGTACTCCAAAGCATTCAATTCATGATGACAAAGAGAAGAACCAACAAAGATAAAGAATACAAATGGGTCTGATCAAGCGGTAATGTGGACATATTTCATGTTCAACAGTCTCTGTCATGTAAGCAGAGTAACTTATATGCATGTATTCAACATATTTAAGAAAGTATTTATAAACACTTTAACATTATGCATAACAAAATTTGAGGAGGTAAAATTTTTTGGTGACAAATATCAAATTACTGCACGATAACATGTGGATTTGAAACAGACATCAATTTTTCAAGCTTTACGCAAACATTCAGTTCTTGACAGAAATTGATATCAAGTCGGACAAAATCTTTTAGATATTACGTCCACTATGCTGAAAATAAACTGTGGAGTAAAATACTGAAAAGCCTGTTTTATTGACATGAGAATGTGGTAACACATGGATAGGCTGCCGTAGTAACACGTGGACGACTCTTTACCATTGTATGCATCACCCAAAATGTTGACTTGTTTTTTAAAACAGTAAGTCAGATATAATCACAATACTTTATTTAATGTATTTAATACTAACACAGTGTTATTTACAACTTGTGGTGGTCCATACTGACGCAGGTAAATTCCAAGAGTAATTGCTCGGTAAAAATTCAGATAGTCTTTTTAAATATGACAAGTGTATGAATTCACAAACTTCATCATTCAGAATTTTAATTTCTCAAAGTATGAGCATAGAGGGGCTTTACTGGCCCAAAGTAGACTGGAATTGGTCAACTTTAAACCATGGTCTTTGCTTTGCCTCATTTCTTTTCTGCTGAGTGGAAGTGTGTGATAACTAGTGGTAAAATCTGGTATCCAGGTTCGGTCCAGTAGCTGGTCTATACTAAAGTAGTAGAATTTTACATCAGCTAAACCCAACCACTATACAGAGGAAAAAACTGACTGATTGTTCACAATGGGATTAGATTAGTGAAGGTTTAAAAATTACACTCAAACTGCTCAAGTCTTGAGCCCAATATCTTACAGATGCTAAGGGTTTGTAATTTGGGAAACGACAAAAAAGGGACACTACTGACTATGTTCAAAGCTTTCCCAAATCAGAAACTGTTTTCAAGTGTGTAGTCTGATAATGTAGTCTGAATTTGACCACTCCTAAGTATAGTGGATTTTAATCAGGACACGATCTAAATGTGGGAAAAGCAGTGAGATATCAGCTTTTACAAAGAGAATAAACGTGTGTTTTGATGAGATTTAAATAAATTCAACAACAAAGGGCTGACGGCTATACTGACAAATTAACAGTGTAGCTACTCAGTGTTACCTTCATTAAAAAAGAAATATAATCAATGAAACAAACCAACACACACACACACACACACAGTATGTTGTATCACAGCAGTCTACTGTAATGATAGGTTTTTGTTGTTTTTTTTTCAAATTTACCTAGAGCTCGAGCTACTGCCAGGAACGGTATCTGGTCAATGACTGTGCTCCGGCGGACCGGTCCATTGTGACTCAGTCTTGGCCTCTTCCACACAACCCGGTTCACTCCAGACTTTTTAATCACACTGTGAAAAGATAAAAGAGGACAAAGAGCATAAAACTGCAATCCTTCATTGTTTTTCAGCATCAATGAGTAAAAACTCCTAAATGACCTTTCAGCATATATGATGAAGTGGTCTGAAAGGACATGAGACTTTTGCATCTACTCCTCATCTGTGGTTTCAGGCTGTAGAAAATCTCCTGAAGCAGATTTTGACTAATCAGACATTTTCATGGCTGGTAGGGGAGTTAAATATGTGCTTAAAAATTATGAAACCAGATTGGAGTGACCTTTACCTGCTTTTCCAGACCAAAACATTCTCCAACTTAAGATGCCAGGTTTAAAATACAAAAGATTAATCTCTTAGGCCTTGTCCATATGTAAAGGAAAATTATCTATTTCTTTTCTATTAAAAAAAAAATTTCCTTAAACACAGCATCATCTCATGAAATGTGTGTCCATACAAAATCATGAGAAACGCTGTAGTTCATATGCCAGGTGCTGTAACACTGCTACGGAAATAGACCAAAAACAACAAAGACATGGAGCAATGTCACAGCTGGTTGAACAACCCTTTCTATTTGTTATATGGCATTGTGTGATTTATTACCTCTGCCAGGAGGTGTTGTGATCACTTTGCTTTGTGTGTTTGCGTGTTTGTTTGTTTGTTAGCAAGATAACGCAAAAAGTTATGGATGGATTTTGATGAAATTTTCAGGAAATGTTGATACTGGCACGAGGAAGAAATTATTAAATTTTGGTGGTGATCTCGGGGGGGGCAGATCTGTCTTGGCGGAGGTCTGCGCTCTCCGAGTGCTTTTCTTGTTGTAAATGTAATCTGTTCTGTTGTCCAACCTGTTTGTTTGTTGTACATGTAATCTGTTTTGTCGTTCATTCTGTTGGTGTGCTGCCTCTTGGCCAGGTTGTTATTGAAAATGAGAATCAGTTTTCAACTAGCTTACCTGGTTAAATAAATGAATGAAATAAACCAAACATAATAATGGATGCAGGCCCACAAGTAACAGTGATTTAATAAAGTTTATTGAAACAACAGAAAATTAACCAACTCAAAGGGAAGATCAACTACTTAGCACCTGAATACGCTGCTAAAGCTGGTGGACACTGAGGCTGGATGGAGAGAGGAAGTGTCAAACAAAGTGCCTGCTGAAATAGCCACTGCCACCAAGCTGGCACAGGCTGACAGGCAGGAACCAAACAGGAAGCTTTCAAAGTGAAGCTGGATCTAACACTTCCCCACATAAAGACAGCACCCAACGGGTGTCATCCCTCATGAATGTGTTACAAGGCATCAGTAACAAGATTTTCCAGACCTTTTTCAGACATCATAGTTGTAATTCTTATCAATACTGACCCAATGCATCAGCCTCTGGTTGCTGTTGAAAAGGTGATGCAAAAAATACCAGTGAATTATGATCTGTGTAGACAGTCAAAATACTCCAAGGCCCACAACATGGCTTGAGTCTCCTTTTCAATTGTACTGTCCTCTCTCTGTGCTTGAGGGAGGGTGCACCTGGCACACAAGTTTGACACTATTCAGTCACATCAGACTTCAATCCAGGCCAGAAAACTTTCAAAGTAAAGCTGGATGTTACAGCATACATATAAAACTTGCTTGATGTAAACAAACACAGCAGCACATGCAGATTAAGGGAGAGATGGGGCTATGGTGTCACTGATTCAGAAAAGATGGGTAGGGGTTGCAAACATGGAAATGGTGGCATTTTGAGATTTGCGTTCACTCTGGAACCTGATTTCAAATATTAGCATATTCACTTAGTTCAATTACAATACTTCCAAATTTAGAAGAAACAGGTTTTTCTTTACACGTTTGCTTGAATATTTATCAGATGTTACTGCCAGATATGAAAACATGCCTAATATTTTCCATAACTACACTTGTGCAGAGGCTGGAAGTTTGGCTTGTCATGAAAGCACTAAGGTTTGTTTTTGTCAAGTTACCCACAGGCCTATCAGTCCCACGACATCTAATCAGCAAACATGCCACAGACAGTATAAAGAACTTTATCCCTTGAAGCAGATAACATGTTGTTGTGCTGCTGTGTAAAAAACATGCTTCTGCATTAGGCTCCTGCTTTGTCACAGACAGAGGTAGGGGTGGTGTATCTGCTGACAAAGAATATGCCACGACAGAGACAGCCTTTCAGCCCTTTTATCCAGAATTTCAATTATCTAACAGCGTGTAATTTTAATGTCAGTTGTACTTTGTCATTTTGTCAGTAATCCTTGGCTGAACAGTTTGCATTTAGTTTTTTTATTTTTATTTCGAGTCATAGTTTCAGTTACTAACTGATAATGTGCAGCTCTGATTCCAGGATCCCTACACAGAATAATTTTAAAACCTCCCCATGACATTTCAAGGACCAATAATATAGTTTCTATGATCAATCACAACATTATAAACATGAAAATAAGCATACTTTAGTGAACAAGTAAATAAACAAACTTCAGGAATTCTTTTTAATACTACTCCAATTTGTCTTCACCATCTTCATCTAAATCTGATAAGCATGTTGTTTCACAAATTTCTTTACGAACAAAATTCAGCAATGCAGATTCATTCAAGGAGAAAAGACAATAAAGATGGGCTTGGTTCCATTTCAAGACATTCTTGAAACAAGATTTAAAATGTGGAATTGGCCTATAGATGATTCTGAATGAAGCCAAAAAAAAAAAAAAAAAAATCCCTCCTGATGAAGTACGTACTGCTTCAGAATCAGTGTAATGTCACTTATGCTGCGTTTCCACTACGTGGTACTGACTCGACTCAGGATTTTTGCGTTTTCATTACAAAAAAAGACCTGGAATCTAGTACCCGGTACTAGTTTTTTGGGATCACCTCTGCCAAGGTTCCAAGACTGGGGAACGGATACTAAAACGTGGCATGTAAACACTGCAGACCACTGATTGGTCAGAGAGTTGTCTCTCTCTCTGTCTTCTTTTACAAAGAACAGATGCGGAAATTTACAGTAAATATAGCGGTAGGTTAATCCACATGATGACAGCCCGCAAAACTACACCATGGTCGGTCGAGGAGATTAGGTGGTCGACATAAAAATTCAGCATGGGCTTAACGAGACAACATGCAACGAGCAAATTTATCAGCAACTCTCTGAGCAGACAACACAGAAGTAATGCACCACATCGCTACGACGTCCAGGTACTCTAAAGTTGGTAGTATCCTGTAACGGAAACAGTCTCCAGGAATAGGACCTGGTACCAGAGTCAAGTCGAGCTGGTTCCACATAGTGGAAACATGGCATTATTTTACTGACATGTTTGAGTTTGATACCCACTTTTCTTAATAGATCCAGTGTGAATTTCACTAAAAGGTAGATCATTTAATTAGTTTGGCTGATTAATTGATGCCAAAAGGATGTTTTACATCCTATTATTGTTAAAAAAATATGTATGTTTTTTTAAAATGCACTGACGATGGACTAGATTTCACTGATTTTCTAATCCAGCATACAATATTTGATTTAGATGTTCAAGTCAACAGTTATCCAGTTATTAATAAAGTCAACAATTTTCCATTTTCAATAGTGTCATTTTTTTCAGGAGGTACCATGTAGACTAATTAAACTGCCTTTTCCTGTAACAAATCATCATCCTAAAAAAATCCACAATGAGTCAACCTCTCGTTTTGTGGAAAACATTGTGCACATTATCCACACTTAGTCTGAGCCTTGTTTGACTTTCAATATTAAAAAATGTGTCTTGTTTAACTTATGCTCTGCTTATGTAATAAAAATTCTGATTTGCACAAATCTCACAGGTGGCTTATTTTAATGTCAAAATGGCTGATTTCAATAAAAGGTAGAGATGCATTGCTAAAAAAATTCTTTTCATAAGTTCTCCAAATCTTTCAACATTTTTACTCAGTTTAATACTAGAAAATAAAATTTCAACATTCTGTCAGTGTTGCGGGTTTTGCATGACCTTGGAATGTTATATTTAACACAGACAGACATTTGACAAAGGTTCTTGTATGGCAATCTCACCTTCCTCCTAGACCCTCAATGCGTTCCCTCTCCCTGGGTAGTTCTGGTTTGTGGTCTTGTGTGACTTCTACAGCTCTGACGAATGGGACAGAGGGGTCATCCTGGACTCCTAGAACCACTGCTGAATCCCCGACGTGAGCCACATACATACGGTTTCCTCTGATAACCACCACACTGGCTGTGGTTCCTGAAGTGCTTGGAAGGCCCGTAAGTGTCTTTGGCCATTCAGCTGAAAGAAAAGAAGGCAAGGAAATGAATACTGAGCCACAGGCATGTACTGTTTCTAAACAGCTAAAGTGCTTAAAACCACATTTCATTATTATCACTTCCTTCCCATCTCTGCTCACCAAATGGATTCAGAGTCTGGACCTTTAGCATCATTTTAAGTTAGCATCTGATTGGGCAAGTAAGGGTAAAAGAAAAGAAAACTACATTAATATTATCAAGAGGCAAATTCTCAGTTTAGTCATTGGTGAAAATGATGATATGTGAGATTTACAATACTTTTTTTTTATACCTTCAGAATGTACTGGGTGGGGAAGCAAAATTTACAATGAACATTTAGTTGTTTTTTCTCTGCAGGCACTACATCAATTGTTTTGAAACCAAACATATTTTGATGTCATAATCATACCTAACACTATTATCCATACCTTTTCAGAAACTTTTGCCCATATGAGTAATCAGGAAAGCAAATGTCAAAGAGTGTGTGATTTGCTGAATGCACTCGTCACACCAAAGGAGATTTCAAAAATAGTTGGAGTGTCCATAAAGACTGTTTATAATGGAAAGAAGAGAATGACTATGAGCAAAACTATAACGAGAAAGTCTGGAAGATACTATTAAAGAAGAATGGGAGAAGTTGTCACCCCAATATTTGAGGAACACTTGCGCAAGTTTCAGGAAGCGTGTGAAGGCAGTTATTGAGAAAGAAGGAGGACACATAGAATAAAAACATTTTCTATTATGTACATTTTCTTGTGGGAAATAAATTCTCATGACTTTCAATAAACTAATTGGTCATACACTGTCTTTCAATCCCTGCCTCAAAATATTGTAAATTTTGCTTCCCCACCCTGTACACTTCACTGTTCTTCTCACATGCACATTAAACCAGACTCACATCTAAAACCACTGGGTTGAGTCTGTGGTAGCTTGTATTAGAGAAGCTCTGATGATTTAAAATGCAGTTATGCTTTAGTGAAACCTGCATCCCATTTGCAAACATGTAAATGAACATTTCACCGTTCCTGCTCACTAGACCAGGACCAGATACAAAAGCTATACTTGACTGCTTAAACATGGACAAGAGTGTTCCACTGAAGAGTCAAACGAGTTAAAACACAAGTTCTGGTTTGGGAAGCCGCTGCTGTTTCCTAAAATACAAACATAGTGTGTGCGCACTTGAAAACCCTCGGCCTGACTTATCAGGGACACTACTGCCACCAAGTGGCCTGACTGAGTGCATGCCAAAGTTTTTGGACAGACGGACGGACAACCAGCTGATGTCAAAAGGCTGCGGCCAAGAGGTAATAAAAAGGACACTTTCTCATCATACTATTTCACATCTATGCTATACCAGACGAAATTCCTCTAATAATAAACCATGTCTTCATCATTTTTGTGGTAAAATGGTCAACTCTGAACTGGACTAAGTACTGTTTTTTACTCTTGGCCACAGTGGATGCAGGGTGTTGTCATCAGCTGGTCGTCCATCCGTCTGTCCAAAAACTTTGGCATGCACTGATAGGTCAGGCCACTGGGGGCAGTAGTGCGCATGACAAATCAGGCCGAGGGTTTTCAAGTGCGCGCGCACGTTATGTTTAGTCTCTGGAACTGGACTGACCTGATACAAACAACACAAAAGTGGTCAGATGTCCATTCTTTGCGGTTATAGAACCACGATAACGGTATCACAGATTTGAAATAATGTTTCGGACCATTATTTCAGAAATTCTCCTTCCAGACCCCATGTGAGGCTGCATTAGTCCTCCTGTTCAGTCTACATGTCCAGACACATTCAGACAGATGAGCCAACTGCCGGTGTCTGCACGGCGGCTCACAGAACAACCACACCACATCCAAAAGGTTTAACAAAGTTTACATACAACAAACACGCAGTTTATGGCAAGAAACCATACAATACTGAGTGGTTCCTTTGTTGCTGCTACTCACATCCGTCTAGTCAGTTTGTACTCGGTTCTAAAGCGGCGTCTGGGTCTGTGATGACGGGCTTTGTTCGTAACCGGCTACTGCTAACTGTTAGCTCAGCTACGTTTCAGTGCTAAAGCTTCGGTAAATGGTTCCGTCTGAACTGTTCAGGGTAAGAAGAACAGGAAAGCCAATTCCACCGGGTTTTTGTTCACATGTACCACACACTCCAGACGGTATACTGTGATGAACCCAAAGAATCCTTGGTGATAATTTTGCATGCATGTGAATTAACCAATCTTCGGTGAGCCGGTGGAAACTTCCAGAGCAGCTTTACGGTAAACAGTGTTATTGTTCTGATCATGCACCTCAAACAGACAGTGGGTACTCATGGAACCGTAAATGTCTCAGAAAAGAGTCGGTAAACTTACGGAGCTTTTTCCACATAGCATGGTGGCAGGCTACAAATCCTTTCCGTATAGCGGCGCACACCTCCCGGTCACATTCCGACCAGAAGCCCCGCTGCTTCTTCATAAACTCCCACAAATAGTCCCGTGCGAACTGCGCAGCCTCACGACCCCCGTGACCGTCAAACACGGCGAAGAAAGCCACCGAACGGCGGGAAGCGCTCGCGTTGCTCGGCTGTGCTCTCGGTGGGCTCTGAACCTCCGGTACAGACGTTTTGGCTGATACTGTCTGGTCTCCTGGCTGTGTCGGTTCAGGTGGAGCCTCTGGACCCTGCAGTGCCACTGCCGGGTCACCAGTCCGGTCTGTAAGCACGTTTCCACTCGGGGAACTCTCCGTGCTCTCCCCCCCACTGTTCTCTGGCTCGCCCGACGTCGGCTCGTCTTCTCCCGGCTCCGGCTCTACTATGACCTCGGTCACATCTTCCATGTATTTCCGGCCTCCTTGGTCGGTAAATACGCTCACTCGCATCATTAATGCGTTTTCCATGGCTCCGGGGAAAAGTCGATCTCCAATTTGTCGGTATTGTTGGCATATACGATATCGGGAGAGCAGAGTTTATCGTAGCGCAGCGTCCTGCCTTTGTTTATGTTCGAGCGTAGTAGGCATGCTCCGACGCGTTGACGTCACAACTTGTCTTCCTCTACTACATAAAATAATACCGCCGAACTAACTACTGCCACCTGCAGTTGGACCCGGGTGTCTGCAGGTTCCACAGTCAACATGAACTTCATGATGAAGAGTTAGGCCTCAGAAGCAAAGTTATAATAGTTTTGGAGTAAGTAAGCTATTGTCATTTGTCGTCGTCTGTCGTCCGTTACAAAAATTTCAATTGTCTTCTCCGAAACTATGATTCCGATTGACTTCAAACTTGGTATACAGCTTCTTTATGATGATGTCAACAAAAGTTAGTGAAATTATTTGGATCTGGATCTGATTCTGGATTTGGTGTGACTTTGAAAAATGTCCCCATTATAAGAGATAGGAAGTGGATGGATGCAATAACTCAGTAAATATAAATGATATCCAGTGTAAATGTCTCCAGTCCAGCCCTGATGGGGAGATGACCAAAACATAATGTCCACATGCTGATCAGGATCTTCTTCTGGATCTGGAACTGATGCAAAATTTAACATGGGCTCTTATGGGGAAAACATTTCAATCGTCTTCTTCTCCGAAACTCCAGTTCTGATTGACTTCAAACTTGGTATACAGCTTCTCTATGATGATGTCAACACAAGGTATTGAAATTATTTCCATCTGGATCTGATTCTGGATTTGGTGTGACTTTGAAACATTTTCCCATTATAACAGATAGGAAGTGGATTGATCCAATAAATCAGTATCAGTGATATCAAGTTGGAATTTGCATTTTTTACAGATCTGATCACAATATGACCAAAACATGGGCTATTTCTGTAATAGAATAAATACACAGAACTGGGTGAGAATAAATGGCATTGGATAGATTTCCCAAAGCTTTTAATTTGGCTGCTAAGCTACAAGGCCATTGGTCCTATTTTTCATTATAGTTTAGTTTTATTTAGTTTTGACTTTTTTTTTCTCTAATTCAGTTAGTTTTTATTAGTTTTCTTTTTTTTTCTAAAGCAGTGTTTTTCAACCTTGGAGTCGGGACCCCACGAGGGGTCGCCTGAAATTTCTAGTAATTGATTAAAAAAAAAAAAAAAAAACAATGAAAAATATATGGTGAGTTGACAGAGACAATCCCAATCCATAACAGACATGACAAACTGTGAGTCTGAAACTGCAGCACTGTGGTTCTGTTTATGTGTCAAATGTTCATTGTGGTCAGTTTCAGATGCTGCAGCTCTTTCATAATTCATAGTTTCAGTTCTTGTTTGTTCAGTATTAATTGTCCTCCTTGTAAATCAAAGCTGGACTGACTGTACATATCCTGACCAAGGAAAATAAAATTTTCCATTTCCACAGTAATCTACACCTGGATTTACTGCCTCTGTCCATAATAATATATATTATATAGACTAAATGTCCTCTAAAATTAATGTTTATTTGCAACATAGTATAGCAAACTATTACGTGATCAAAAACAAATTAATTTTAGCAAAAACATGTCTCCGTTTTGAATGTCTGGGGTCGCCAGAAATTTGTGATGTTAAAATGGGTTCACAAGCCAAAAAAGGTTGGAACCACTGAGATAAAACAAAAGTCATGATGTTCTCAAATTCAAGGTCCAAACTTTCAAACCTGCCTTCACTTATCACTACTCAGGGAACTCAGATAGAACTTGTCCCAACCTACAAATATCTAGGCATTTTAATTGACAGCTCCCTTTCTTTTACTGCTCATATTCAGCAGCTTGTTAAAAAACAAAACCTACAACTTGGCTTTATCTTCCAAATAAAATCATGTCTCTCTTTCAGATCAAGAAGGAGACTGGTTTCAGATACATTTTTGTCTGTTTTGGATTACACTGATGTCTTGTACATGCATGCCTTCTCCCACAGCTTACAGTCACTGGACACTGTGTATCATGGAGCTCTATGTACTTCTACTTAAGTACAGAATGTGAGTACTTTTGCCACCTCTGTTCAGTTAGTGGTGGATGCCTTAAGAAATGCTTGAACTCTGATCTTTGACCCTTCAGGGTGATCAAAGCATTATGAAAGAAAAGGGATTGGTTTGATATTGACAGACCATGTAAACCTCGAGATATGATTAAAAGTTAGAGAAATAGATACCTTTAGCCTATATGTTCATATTTGAAACCTATGTTTTACTCTTTCAACTTCCAAAACACTTCATTGAGCATGTTTGTGGGTTTCATTGTAATGAAAAGGATGTTTTTCCAGATCAGATAAGGTCATTTTGTATATTTTTTGGTCTAGTATGTTGACAAAGTAAGGTAAAGCGTAGAAAGAATTGTCTGAGCTTTTAGGTAAAATAGTTCTAAAACAAAACAAAACAACATGGGTATGGTTAATATTTTTTATGTGCTAGTGGGATAGTTTGAGGGTTTTTAGGAATTTGTTGCTCAACTAAAAGTCATTTAAATTATCAAAAAGCAATCCAGTGTAGGGTTACAATGCTATGATAGAGTAATTTAAAAAAAAAGTGACATTCCTTATTGCACTTTGACAGGGCAACTACTGAGGTAATCTGTGCCATTTACAATAGAAATAGAACAATAATTCCTAGAACTGTTGGTCGCAAAAATTTTTAATAATTTTATTTTGTGGTTTTCTGGATAAAGCAAATGGATGAACATGCAACGCAACCTGTAATGCAGTATTTTCACATGGCGGCATTTACTATAACATTACATTGGCATTTGAACAGTTCTTCCACCACTGTGACAGTTTATTCAGTTCTTCTCCAAATGTATTTCTATATTTCTCTTCTGTAATATTTTTCCCATTCTTGTTATGCAAATTTGCTTTGTGCCAATTTAAAAAAAAAAAAAAGTTTATTCTGTTCTTGGATCAGTCCGATTACTTTTGTTTATAGTCCTGAAATTAATAGAAACTACATCAGGAAAAATAAAAGACGGAAATTTTGAAATGATAAGATAATAAATTCAACATATTAATCACACTTTTCGTGGAAGGCGCAGCTCAACGCGGATGTTTAATGACGTCAGTTCCGGGATGAGTTTGATCAGCGTCAAGGTCCAAAATGCATCTGACCTTAACTATTCACAATAAAAGCATACAAATTGATACACTCAAAAAAGTAAGAAATTAGAAACATAAGCGAACATTTATTCCGTGAAAGTTAAGGAGCTTTAGACGGTTAGAAGAAAGAAGCAAGAGAACGTGCGCTTCTTCTTAATATTATATCAAATTATATGTCATTTTATAGGAAAAGCTTTTATTTTGTTGGAAATCTTGGGAAGTGTTAGCTATAATGAGGCTAATGAAGCTAACTTGGTACAAGTGCCTTATTCTGATTTTTGAGAGCGGGAATGGTCTGGTCAAGTGAAGTTAAATGCGTCTCCTGTATTCTTTTCTTATAACACACGGTAGTTTTGTTCTGACAAATGTTATCGACATAACTACGGCATTTGGTTAGCATTTGTTACTACGAAGCCGTCATATCAAGTCATGGTGGACTGCTAAACTCTTGCTAAGTGCTACAACAGCAAGGAAACCACTTAGCTTGCCAAGCAAAAACATCCGCGGCCTCAGGTAGAATTTAGACAAAGAAATGGTGTATGGCAACGAATAAATGTGTTAAAGATAACACACTGCTGGCAAAAGTGAATGGTGTTATTACAGTTTCATTTGCAACTTTTGACATTGAATGAAACAGGTGCAGTAACGAGCTAACGTTCATTTGTTTACATCAGACAGGACATGTAGTGACATGTTCAAACGGCACGTTACAGTTGGGTTTTGACACTAACCTCATGTTAATTTTCTTCCTTTTTAAAACAAGTTCTTGGTGAAGCAGTGAGCGAAAAACATGGCTGCATCCTCCGTAGAGTATACAATCGGAGGGGTGAAGATCCACTTTCCCTGCAAGGCTTACCCATCCCAGCTAGCCATGATGAATTCAGTGAGAATCACTCCTTATTTTACACTGTTTAGTTTTTCCATATCTACAATACTGTGCAGAGGATTTGGGCAACATTCGCGTGACTACAAAACATCTTCTAACGATTTTGCAAAAGAAAGCAGTTCGGGTCATTCAAGGGGCAGAGTACAGACATCACACAAACCCATTATTCTTACAGTCAAAACTGATGAGTTGTAAAGATGTCGTTGAATTTCAGGTAGCTCAGATATTTAAAGCAATAAACAAATCACTATCAGGAAATATTCAAAAATTATTCATAGATAGGGGAGGGGGTTATGAATGAAGAGGACAACTTAATTTCCAAATCCTAAAAGTGAGAACGGCAATATGTGTTTCAGTATGTGGAGTAAAATTTTGAAACAGATCGAAGAATGTATAAACATCAGCCAATTTAAAAAGAGGTACAAAGCGATGATTTAGACTCCGAAAAAAAATATACAGAAGGTGTCAAAGTACTATGGTGTTTTTTGTTTGTTTATATTTTATTTTTAATTGCTGTTTTTGTTCACTTTATTTAATTATTTATTTGTAAATTCATTTTGTGTTGGCTTCAAGGATGTATGCATATATTTATTTTTTGTATGTCAGTGTAGGTGGGTATATATGTATGTACAGTATGTGCATTTTGTGAAAATGACAAGGTTAACAATATACAAAAAGATCCAAATTGCTTGGTGAAGCTAAATGATAGACTGTTGTGTGGAGAAGGGGAGGGATTAAATAAGTTACACTTCCTCCCACTCCTTTTTAAATATGCGAATGAAGTCGTTATTTGTTGTTTTCTTGAAATCTGTTTTATTTCTAGGCACTAAGGTAGGCTTATTTTGTTTGATTTGTTGCATATTTGAAATAAAGTTAACACTTTGATACACTTGCTTATATAGATAACCACACATGAGAATTAACAAAGACACTTACTGCTAATTGATATACGACTATTGAAATATGAAACCCATACAGATGCACAGATCTAAACATTGTTTCAACAGTTAATTCATAACAAATTTTGACCTGAGGCTGAGATAACTGACCTGAGTTAACCCTGAGTAATTTTCTCCTCCCATTCATGGAGCAAGGTATGTTTGTCTTATCTGAGTATCTTCAAAAGAGCTTCAACATGCTTTTTCTTCATTATTTTCTTCTGAGGAGGCACATGCATGTTCTGTCAGCCCTGTTCTTTCTGTGATTTATGTTGAAATAGTACTTCATTGAACATCTATTTACTTGTGGATTATAATGTTATGATTTCTTTATCTTTGCACATGTTTGTTAAAAACAATGTCTGGTAATATGTTTATCTGAATTACTGTAGTAGAACTGTGTTTATTTAAACTGTCATTCTTTCCCTCACCATGTTAATGTTTAAATAACAAAGTAGAGTAATTCTTGGGGCTCTTGATCAGTTTACTAGCATCCCTGACTCTGATGCTGCTGCCTTAACCAATTGCTTTGAAGACTGTTGCTTTTGCTACACCAGAGCTGTTATATATAGTTACAGTATGTAACATTCTTAGACATTTCTACAGAAGGGAAGCTGTCTCAGGCTGGTTAAAAAAAATTGAATCATATTTTTAAAATCGAAATTTCAGCTTTCATTCCAGTCTATATCTTATAAAGTTTAAGTCATTATAACCATGGTCACACCAATTACTTTGAACGACACAATTTATTTATTTGCACATTATGAGAACTCACATTATGGTCATCGGATGTAGGACCTGATAAGTTTGTGCTATGAAATTTTGTCTTTATCCTAAACATGATTTTAGTATTAAATGAATGTTGACATCTCACACACTTTTGTTCCAAACTGTATAATCATGGATTTGAAATGGATTATGTGTGTACTTTTCTTACAGATTGTGCGAGGACTGAAATATGGGCAGCACTGCCTGCTGGAGAGTCCCACAGGAAGTGGAAAGAGCTTGGCCTTGCTCTGCTCAGCTCTAGGATGGCAACGGGCTCAGTTTGGTAAGTCTACTGGCTTTGAGGCACTTTTATGTCATTCATGTTTGTGTACTCATATTGTTCATTCAGGTCATGACAGTACAGTATAACCAAGTCACACTGAGTAATATACATACAATACAAATGATCTTGTTAAAGCATGTTGTAATTTATATGAAATTTCGTTTTCCTGGTGCTGAAGTCTTCATCTACAAATGACGTGTAGCCTGTTCTATTTACAGTGTTCTGTGTGTATGTGTGTATTTTTACACAACTGTGTTCACACATCATTCAGAGAAGTTCCTAACAAGTTACTGTTTGAAAAACACTAAAAATGAGTTGTATGAATCTCACAGTTGGTAGAGTATTACAGCAACTATTGTATTGTCAGAACTGTGTAGCTCTGGGAAGTATAGACAAAAACTATTTAGTGATATGTTTTGGTTAAATGATGATGCACAACATAAAAGTTTCTTTTCTGTCTGTTTATTGAGCTTGGAATACTTGGCCAAATAATATATCTTACCACAGTCGTTCTCAAACTTTTTACAGTGGAGTACCCCCTGAAATATGTATTTTTTAGCCAAGTACCCCTAACCCTCGCTTCAGTATTTTTGATTGAAAAAAATTAGATAAAATTTGTTCCTATGCCAAAAGTGTCTGTTTTTATTTTCAAATGTTTGTAAACAAACAACATATATTTAACTTTAATATATTAAAAATAACAAATCTTTATAAATAAATTTTGTGGAAAAATAAACTGAAAAATGCCCTCTTTCATTGATAAGAAAAATAAATGAAGTGGTCATTAATGAATAAATTAACCTTTCATCAGCAAAAAATAGTTATTTAATTCCTCAAATAAACTCATCTTGAATAATATAAAGTAGAATTGTTCTTAAAATGTTACCTAAGCTTAGGAGCGGCTCAGAGCTTTTAAAACTATTAAAATAAAATCAGGTCAGGAGTGTCAATTTTATTATATGGATGTATTTATTGTGTTTTATTATTCAGAAGTAATTCTCATTTATTTTGTATTCTGTACATGTTGACTTATTAAATGTATTTTTCCAAAACAATTTCAAGTACCCCCTGGGCTTCTTCCAAGTACCCTTGGGGGTACACGTACCCTCATTTGAGAAAGACTGTCTTACCATAAATAATTTAAGACAGCAGTATATGAAAGAAGATGATTTCATAAATATAACAAAAAAATAGCATTATTGATCTGAATGTATTAAAAAATTAAACAAAAAAACAGCAGACAACACTGGTATAAAAATGTTATGAAATAATAAGTATAATGAGCTGTTCCTGACCTTTTTAAAAGAGCTTTTATTTGCAAGTTACTAATAACAGATGTAGGAGCTATTTGTCTATTTAGTTTTTTTTTTTTTGTTCAAAGTTAATTTACTTTTTTGTTTACTTATTTAGTATTTTTGGCTAATTGTTTATTTTTTGTTTGCTTTTTGTTTGTTTAATATTTAGAATATATATTTTTTTATTTTCATGGTTATTGCTTTCATTCTTTAGTATTTAGCACATTTTTGTTTTATGTTTTCTTATTGGTTTAGACCGTGGGCACCTGGGCATAAATAGGCAGCACTAAGGGAGATCACCATGCACCTGGGTGGGCCGATGGTTTTTTATCAGACAGTCAGTCAGACAAACAGACAGACAGGATGAGCAGGAGAGACAGCACAAAAGGCCTCGGTTGTTGTTTGCCTGTAAACCACAAACCCAAGGTACATCCGATGGTTATTTGAATTATGTTAAAGTCTTAAGTTCAGTCACTTTTTAGCTGATTTAATTTTGATGACAAATAGCCGCTACAGCAGATGTACTACAGAGCTGTTTTTGTGGTGTTCTGGTACTCAAGGCACTTAACAATGTGTTACTTTAAACCTTGAGATTCCACTTATCCCTACCTGGAGGAGTTGGATATGGTCCAGAGAATATTAAAATACTGACATTTATTTAGTTACAGTGAAAAATCCCCCCTTTTGCAAAATGTAAGGTGTCAGGAAAAAGTGCCAGAGAATCATTGTATTCCTTAATGACTACTTCCCATCTAAAAAAGAAAACGCCACAGGACAATGGGAGGTTACAGGAATCATTGTTCTGATAATGGGCAGTTGTGGAGGAAAGGAGCTACACAGTGGGGTGAGAATGTCCATTTAGATTTTTCCACCTATGCTGCTAATAAACCAATGTACATGGCACAACAAGGTATCTAGTTCCACATTTTAGTTGGTAAGGCTACCTAAGTTATATCTGACTGTTGATTTTACTTGTAGTTATATCTGTGTGTCACTGTGTATAACAGTTAAACTACATGGAGGAGGAAACTCGGTGGACGACAAGAGCCAGTCAGATAAAAGCAGTGGAGACTTTAAGAAGTCAGATGCCAGCACTCCTTGTCAGTGTGTGTGTCACAGCTCAGCCAGCGCAGCTTCAGCCTCGGTCCAAACAGATGTTGTGGATCTCACTGTGTCACCCTGCAAAGGGGCAGTGCGAGCTCCGCCCCCAGCCGCTGGACATGGTAAATGTCTTTTCATCTTTCCACTTGTCTGCAGTAGTTTTAAACAGTCTCTGGCTTTAAATCATTTTTACTTTGTTCCTTCACTGGAATCTGTTTCACTGATATTCATTCATATAGTTGTCACATATAATTGCTCTGTAAGTGCAGATTGACAAGATTAACAAGAGTGTGTGTAAGTGGACCTTAGAATAGTCCTTTCTATCTCCCAATAGGTGATTTTTGACAGTTAAATACATTTAGTAAGTTGCAAAATATCAGTCTGGCAGCTTTAATAACAGCAGGACCCAGGCAATAATTGACAGACCTAAAAGGACAGAGCTGAAATTCGTTTATTTAAGAATTTAATTGTTTGTTAAATATTAATTCAACTGTGGACAAGGGTATTTTGAAGGTGTCACTTGTTCTAATGACTCAACGATGACATTCAACATGTGAGTCAGAGGAGTTGTACATCTCAAATATCCAGTTTGGTTGAGTCATGAAGTCACTGAGTGAGTCATTACAGGGTGGGGAAGCAAAATTTACAATGAACATTTAGTTGTTTTTTCTCAGCAGGCACTACGTCAACTGTTTTGAAACCAAACATAAACTGATGTCATAATCATACCTAACACTATTATCCATACCTTTTCAGAAACTTTTGCCCATATGAGTAATCAGGAAAGCAAACATCAAAGAGTGTGTGATTTGCTGAATGCACTCGTCACACCAAAGGAGATTTCAGAAATAGTTGGAGTGTCCATAAGACTGTTTATAATGGAAAGAAGAGAATGACTATGAGCAAAACCATTACGAGAAAGTCTGGAAGATACTATTAAAGAGGAATGGGAGAAGTTGTCACCCGAATATTTGAGGAACACTTGCACAAGTTTCAGGAAGCGTGTGAAGGCAGTTATTGAGAAAGAAGGAGGACACATAGAATAAAAACATTTTCTATTATGTCAGTTTTCTTGTGGCAAATAAATTCTCATGACTTTCAATAAACTAATTGGTCATACACTGTCTTTCAATCCCTGCCTCAAAATATTGTAAATTTTGCTTCCCCACCCTGTACAGAATGTTCAGTAAATAACTAGTTTGTAATTATGTGGTACATTTGTCTAAAACCACAGAGACAGTTACCGTTGATGGAAGGGAGATTGCCATGATGATCTCTTCCATTGTCTTTGCAGAGTCTGATGAGGCGGCTGAAGTCTTTTCAGAGTTAATGTCATTCTCTGTGTGTAAAACACTGTGCATGCTGTTTTTCAGTGTCACCACCAGAGGAGCCACAACCTAAGAAACAAACGATCGCCTCTCGTCTGTCTGAAAAGTTCCGCTCTTCTCCCCTCACTGACAGTGAGAAAGATGATGACTTCCAGCCAGACAGGAAACGCATTCGCACTGCTGAACCCAAGGTGCCTTTTGAAGCTTTTTACAACTGATTATATGAAAGACTATATTTTTCCCCATATCATGATGAAGTAACTCTTTAATTGTTTGATAATACAATACACCATATTACTTGAAGACAAGTCCACATAGCTGTATTATAAAGAAGAACAGAGGACTTGATAACAGTTTATGAAATATGGACTTGACTGTACTGACATGTTTTTTTCTCTGAGCAATTCCTGTTGGAATAATCACTACTGAGTTGTTGCATAGTTCAGAGACTTTGGTAAAACATGTCATCTGAGGACATTTAGTCCAGGCAAAAAAGAAAAACATTCAGACAACTAAAGAATTTAAAATAATACTAATATAAATAATAATACTGCTCCTACTACTACCACTATTAATGATAATAACATGATGGATTGGATTTATATATTGTTTTTGTTGGCACTCAAAGCGAGTTCATCACTTATTCACTCATCATTCACACGCTGGTGGTGGTAAATTATATCTGTATCCACAGCTGCCCTGGGGCAGACTGATGGAAATGTGGCTGCTAGCGGCCTAACTGGCCACCACTACACATTCATTCACATTCATACACCAGTGTTAGGACGCTGGAGGCAAGGTGGGTGAAGTGTCTTTCCCAAGGACACAATGGCACATGACTGGGACAGAGCAGGATTTGAACCGCCGATCCTCTTGTTATAGGACGACCTGCTCTACTTCCTGAGCGGGTCGTCCAGTAACATTTATAAAGTTATAGACATAACTTTACTTTTCTCTTTCAGATTTTAAAACTTTCATGCAGTCAAATGCTGGCTAAAAACAAATTCCAAATTAAAGCAACTTCTTGAAAATATGTAGACCTTCAAGACCTTGTTGCATATTTAGTGTTGGTAGTAAACTCTAACATCACTAAAGAGTAAATAAAAACATTCTGGTTAAGTTAGTTAAGATGCATTCCTAAATGTTATTAAGATAACAGGACTTCCTATGCAGCAAGCTGTCCAGTTTAAGCTGATCTGAGGTTCAGATGTGTAGAATAATGTGTGTAAGGTACAGTTTGTTTCTTTGTTCATCAGGGCCACAAAAGGCAGCATCTGGAAAAGGGGGTAATATTCATAGATGATGAACCAGAGTGTGAAAATCAGCCTTCAGCTAATCAGAGTTGGATCACGCAGCCAAACAGCCCAGCAGCCAGTCTGCCGTCATCATGCTGTGTGAGTACACATACATAGAGATATATACTGGTATTAAGGAATTTTACATATCAGCAAGTTACTGTAGTCTCTGGTCTCTGGTTTTATCACCATTCAGTGACCACCAGGTGGGGGTACACTCCACAAAATTGAACAAGGCTGTGGATGAAATTGATTACTTAAGCAAACATGTAGAGACTTTACATGTGTTATAACAGAGCATGAGTTTGTACATACAGTACATGGCAAGAACTGTCCTGAGATTTGTAATCCATACAAGTTTTAAAAAAAAAAAAAAATTAATCAGATCAGGAAATGACTAATAGGAGCACTTTCAGGAAAGTTTGAATATTAAACCTCACTTTTTACTGTTTATACAGGTTATTGTGTAAATTTGTAAAAGGAATAATTTGTACATCAAATAAGTAAACTGAAGTTGTTTAAGCACTAACAGAATGTTCTGTGCATGTGCTTTGTTGGTATATTTAATTTTAGTAAATTTATGCTGTTTAATTAAACGTTACAGTCACCATGATAACTTGTGAATTAATATAAAGGCCAGGATATTTATTACTTTTGGTCACTTTTGCTATGTTTCAGAAAAGGTATTCAATTTCATACAGTCAGAAGCAACCAAAGCAGGTACATCAAGTAACAGCATTTTCTTAAAGGTATCAAGATGCTGTTGAGGTGAATAATCAGCGTTACCGAAGTCTGTGCAGGCCCCATACAGCAAAAGGTTACCCATAATCATGCACTGTGCTCAGGTACAGAACGCTGTAGTCCCACTCACTGGACTAGTGAACCTCTCCTAACTACGTGTAAACCTGGCGCAGGTGTGTGTCTTGGATCTGGAGCTGCGGATGGTGGGAGGTGGAAAAAGAGGCGGAGGGAAAGTGAAGTCGAAAAAGCGCATCCGTCTCTGGTTTCCCTGCAGCTACATGACCCGGTCTCTTTTGTCCCACGAGCGCTGACTGACGGCCTGAATGGGGCCCTTTGAAGCAAGCTCCAGTTTTAATTAAGAGGGTTTGCCTCGCTTGGGCCGCTGATCTGTGAAAGCCACGGGGATAAATATTGAATGGGGTTCACCCACTGGTTACTGCGCCCGAGGGATAAACAGGTGCTTTGGAGGGCAGATATTCAGCAGGGCCCCTACCTGCACAGTGTGGTCATATCGCAGGGAGGGGGTGTTGGGTGTCATGTTTTCTGAGGTATTGGCAATTGAAGCCCACCCTTATTGGAATGAATTCCAAGCCTTCGAAAGCTGTGGAATGAGGAGCAAATTGGCGTCCAGCAAGAGGCGCCAGTGATACCCAAGCGATCCACTGCCTGCGGCCCCTCTGTGCCCTCTAACTGGCCCCCTGGAGTGTGAGATTTCCATCTCTCAGGTGTTGGCAGGCAGAATAGCAACAGAAGCCTACCTGTGAATATTCGGAGGTGTTCAGTAACACTGCTGACCTCTGTTCTGTCAGTTCCAGAGGGTTTTAGCTCCTGCGTACACTTGGTACACACTGAGGAAACATGGTACACCACCATACCTGTGCTGCACAGCAAACCAGTAAACGCCATCTTCATAAGATACCTATGTCACTATGCACTATGCATGCTGTTTGAAGGTTAGAGTTTATATTGGTACCAAAGAATGAACATCGGTGGAATTTGTCTGTGCTCAAAGAATATGTTTGAACAGAGCTGGTGTCCCGTTTGGCCCTTTTGCCAGTTATCTGCATTCCTTTCTGAGGGGTGTCTGCTCTGGGCTGTGGGGCCAGGCTTGAAACCTTGTTGTCCTGGCATCTCAGGAGGTAGCCGTGTAAAAGGATACTCTTGTGTCAGCTGTTTCCTGCTGTAGCTTTTGACAAGGGGCTGTATTCATCAGCGGGCCCTTTTACCCTGCCCCAACCCACACCCCCTCCTCTCACCTGCCAATGAATAAGTAATTATTGGCCATCTTGGGGCAGGATATTTGGATGGCTCTATTTAATGTGGCAGTAGCAGGTAAGGTGATCAGGCCCAGGGCCCAGGCTGTGGAGCGTAACTGTTCCAGAGGAGAAAGGTAACCTGAACTGGTGTTGGGGCCCTGCAGCACCTCTGTTTATTTTTCACATGAGCTCAAGCCTCGTTATCCCTCTTAACTCTGAGAGACGGCTCTCTTAGGGCTCTTTGGCCTGCACTCCATCACACATTGTAATATTTGATGGGCAAACATGCTTGGAAAATCTGAGCTGCTGGGTAATGTGAGCTCCTCATCTGTCATCAGAAGTGCTACCTTCTGATCCCCATCATAAGTTGCTCTGTGTGACAACACATACCATTCATTCTTATGTGCAGTCATTCTGGTAATTTGCAGAGGATTCAGGAGTAAACATGCTTGGCAAGATTGTGATTTATGTTGTTACACAATATTAACAATAAATGTGTTAGTCTGTGAGGAAAGGAGAAATACATTTTTATGAAATAAAATATCTTGCCAGTCAACAGAGAACATGTGCAAATCTGATTTTAGTGTAATGTCCTTTGTTTTGTGAACATGGCCCAGAGGAAAATTTTACCACTCAAAGCTTGCTCTTTCACCGTTCAGGAGACAAATATGAGATTCTCATTTCAGTCTCACTTTTGTGTCCATTTCATCTCAAATATTTCTCATAGTGTTTCTCCTAAAATTCACTAGAAGAAATAGGTGGGACATAAGAATAGTCTGGAGTCAAACTTGTGTCTTTAAGGAGATATCTTCTCAGTCGTCTCAATTCAGTTTTTCATTTGAGTCCCCACTGGAAAAGAAAATAAGTAATGATAGAGATACAATGGCACAACATGCAAATGTCTTAAAACAACAGAATTCTCAAATGCTGGAAGAAATTGACTCTTTAATTGGCAATACACAGCAATGGTGCAGAAACACATTAGTCTAAGACAGAATGCCAAACCTAACATTTCATTTTGTATAATTTCTGATTTTTAGCACCAAAAACTTAACCATGCAATTTATACTACTTTCCTGCTCATACATTCATTCATTCTCTGAAAAGTGTGATGAGCTTGAGGAATTCTCTTCTGTAGAATGCTTTTTTATGTATTTTAGGATGGTACAAAGCTTAAAGAAAGCTTTCACTAAGTATTACAAGTGGACTTTTGTTTGCCATTGTTGATCTAAATCCAACAAATTGGGATGCTGTTGTGACATGGTTGGAGCCAGTGGTTGGTGACGGTTGGAATATTGAGAATGGCTTGTAGGCAGAGAGGATGCACACCATTAGTGCGACTGGTAAAATGGCCGGGTAGGTGGTGATAATGGGCGAGCTAGAAGCTGGCATTGTTTTAAGCTATGATTTGGTCTTGGGTACAGGTTAGATCACATACAGACTACATCCATTCTGTACAACTGGGAGTAAAGCATCTAGTGATGTTTTTGTGATAGTCCACTGAGTTTTCCTGTTGTGCATTCAGTACGGTGCGTTCATTTATAGAAGTAGACAAGCAGATCAAAGAAATTAGACCACCATTTTTAGCTTACTGGCTGACAGGCCATAAGCTGTTGTCGTCATGCGGCGTCCGGCGGCGGCGTCCGGCGGCGGCGTCCGGCGGCGGCGTCTGTCGTCCGTTACAAAAATTTCAATTGTCTTCTTCTCCGAAACTACAATTCCTATTGACTTCAAACTTGGCATACAGCTTCTTTATGATGATGTTAACAAAAGTTAGTGAAATTATTTGGATCTGGATCTGATTCTGGATTTGGTGCCACTTTGAAAAATTTCCCTATTATAAGAGATAGGAAGTGGATCGATGCAATAACTCAGTAAATATAAATGATATCCAGTGTAAATTTCTCCAGTCCAGCCCTGATGGGGAGATGACTAAAACATAATCTCCACATGCTGATCAGGATCTTCTTCTGGATCCGGGAACTTACAGAAAATTTAACATGGGCTCTTATGGGGAAAAAATTTCAATCATCTTTTTCTCCCAAACTCCAGTTCTGATCGACTTCAAACTTGGTATACAGCTTCTGTATGATAATGTCAACACAAGGGATTGAAATTATTTTGATCTGGATCTGATAGTGGATTTGATGCAACTTTTGAAAATTTCCTCATTATAAGAGGTAGGAAGTGGATTGAATCAGTAAGTGTCAATGATATCAAGTTGGAATTTGAATTTTTACAGATCTGATTGGAATATGACCAAAACATGGGCTATTTCTCTAGTATAATAAATACACATAACCGGGTGATAATAAATGGCATCTGGATACATTTCCCAAAGCTTTTAATTTGGCCGGTAAGCTACAGGGCCATTGGTCCTATTTTTTATTTTTTTTTATTAGATTCCCTCTTCCTGTCTCTTCTCACAAGATGTTCTTTAAAACATCTGAGTGTCGGTCTATCTTGTCAGGCCAGTTGTATTGTTGTGGATCTATACTACAGCCATTTCCTGCTCCTCAGTGAAGCAATCTTCATTCTTCTAATGGACTCAATAACCCCTGCACAGATAGACCATGCTGAAAAAGTACTATGGAATTTCCATTCTCAAGCAAGTGGACTTTATAGTGAACAATACATTGCAGTCAGTGTGCACAAACCTGTCCATTTACCAGATAGTGTAAGAGCTCTCAGACCCCTGTGGATAGACTGTTTTTTTCACTTTGTGGACAAAAATAGATAGATCCTTACTTCATCTCATACATGGGACCCAGAATATACATGTCCAGATGGTTAATACTATAAGGATCATACAGTCACTCCCTAGTATCCCACAAAACATGAAATTGGTCACTGTAGTAACAGAGTTTTTAACCAGAATGTCAAGGGATGGCACTTAATAAGCAACTAATGTTGTCACAACAATGTGGTAATGGTTGAGGCATTGTTCAATCGATTTCTTGCAATTACTGATTCATGTCATTTGGAACAGTGCTACCTCACTCAGTTCTACATCACACATTCCAATGACTGACTTAAAAAATGTTGGAGAAAGGATGTAAGGTACAGTACATAAAAGAGGCAGCAGGGTGTACATGGACACTTTCAAACGTATCTATAAATAGAAAATGTTTAGTCATTACAGGAAAAAGTGTCATACAACTTAGCATAAAGAGTCCACACCCTGCAAACCTGATAAAAAAGTTTGGGAGCGTGTGATGCCTCAGTCACCATCTAGATCTCTCTTATTGATCTGTACTATGTAATAAATTCAGCATCCCATTTTATTAAACTTATTGCATGGCTTTGTCACGTGGTTAAAATGTTGTTTTGATCTTCTTACTCTGTGGATTTTACTTATGTTACATTAAATAAGATAGTGCCCCCTTTTAGAAAACTATCTCAGAAACTAGTTGTGTTAATTGTAAATGAAGACCAAAATCAAAAGGATAGACATTTGAAAAAAGAAATAGAAAAGAAAAACAGTCAGGTTCCAAAACTATTTGTGTTTAAATGATACATAGGTAAATTCATCAATGACACTATAGTTGCAAGATTTACAAAATTCAGGATTTGAGAATCTGCATGATTTATGTGAACCACTGAATGGTCAAAGTGTAGGCCACTTAAAAGAGCTCAACACATTAGCAGGATCAATTTCAGAAGTGTTGCCGGCTACACTTCATATGTGAGCGGTTGAAAAAAGGATCCACCACATCACTCCACTGCCAATTATGAAGCAGCTAGATTTTCTAAGCTGCCACAATGCTGGCCTATCATCTTTCAGAGCCAGAAAAGGTCACCTGGTGCAGAGTGACAGGACACCTTATGTACAGATACAAATTCTTTATTCGTCTCCATGCCTGGTCAAAAGAGTCTACAAGACAGTTGTTCTGAAAGCGTCTTCAGGCACAGGATAAGTGTGATGAGGCTGGAGTATTTTGATATGTATACACCAAAAAGCAAAATGTAGGATTTTTAAATGGAACACACTGCATGTGTTTACACTTACACAGTGATATTAAAGCAACACAATGGACTTTTTCAGCCTTCAAACTATATTTTCAAGGTCATTTTGGTGGTACAGCAACTCACAATAGGTTCAGTTACACTTTTGTCATCGCTTCAGAGCATCTGTCTTTCCTGCACTAGCACTATGTAACTTCTGGGTTCGGGTCGGGACCCCTACACAAAAAGAACTACATAATTTTACTGCTTTATGGCATACATCACGTAATTGATGGGCGCTTGCAATAAGTAGTTTGTCATCCGGGCTTTTGAGCTTTCATGTTCATTTTTAAGGAATAAAGGATACGAGCTCCAGGGGAACGTTTGCTTCCAAAAGGATTTTAAAGACTGTTGTGTCATATGGCTTTCACCGAGACATGGCTCACTGAACAGGACCACAACTCCCATCTCACCATTGATGGCTTTGGGACCCCCTTCCGATTGGACCGCAATACTGAAGTAAAGGGTAAAACACAGAGAGGTGGAATGTGTCTGTATGTTAGTGAACGATACTGCAGCTCTGTTATTATCAGAGAACAAGTCTGTACACCAGACACTGAACTTTTGTTGGTGGACGTTGCACCCATTTTACCTACCCTGGGAGTTCCCTTCCGGGGCCGGTTCTACAGGGAAAAAACAAACAAAAAAAACAAATGTTTAAAAAAAAAAAAAAAAAAAAATGTCCTGCCCCCTCAAATTAAAGTTTGCAAATTTTCAGGAGGTAGCTTCACAACAGCAGGAGACTTAGAGGAATTAGTATCGTGTCTTAAGTTTCACTTTCACTTTGCAAAGGGAAATGCCAATTCTGCCTCCTGCGCTGTATTTGATGCTGTACAGAAATTGCAGAATAGCTCACCGGAGGCTCTGAACTTTATATTGGGTGATTTTAATGATGGCTCACTGAGAAAGACCCTAGCAAATTTCTATCAGTATGTCTTCTGTCTTGCCTCAGGAAGTTTGCCAGCATCAGTGGCTTGTCAACAAATGTGCGAGTATTACCGAGATAGAGATTTTACAACGGTTATTACAGACAATACCATTTCTTGACTTTAGGGGGACCCCGCAACCACAAGTTCTGTAGTGTTGCTTTAAAGGTGCGGGAGAGTTTTGTGACCAATTTTTCATCAAATCTGTCAAACCTCAGTCATATCCTCAGTATCAGGAATCTGTTAGTCTTTCTGTGATTACTCAGCTGAATCTCTTGCATTGCTGTGAACAATTTCGAAGTGCCATCCACCATAAACAAACCATGTGTTTACAATCAGAGCTGGGAGGTAACTCGGGTATCTTCGGAATTTTGTTGGGACGTGCATTGTGGGAAACGGAGGCTTGCACAGCCACCTGACAGCGGCAGCTGCTACAGACACAACGGGGAAACGGCAGGAGCTCCCTTCCCTCTATGCATATTCCTCCAGCCGTTTCAGCCGTTTCTGCGTCATGTTTGTTTCATCCATATAAATATCATTTAGTTGTGCTGCCACTGTCAGGTGGCTGCGCACACCTCCATTTCCCACAGTGCACGTCACGACAAAATTCCGAAGATGCCCGAGTTACCTCCCGGCTCGGTTTGTAAACACATGGTTTGTTTCTGGTGGATGGCACAAAGAAACTGTTCACCATAATGCAAGAGATTCAGGTGAGTAATGACAGAAAGACTTACAGATTCGTGATACTGAGGATATGAGTGGACTTTTACAGATTTGATGAAAAATTGGTCACGAAAGTCTCCCGCACCTTTAAGCTATCATACATGCTCTCAATCTCACTATCAGAATCAGAGTAATTGTGGATTGCTTACAAACCCATTCCACACCTGTCCAGCAATCATATTAGCTGACCTTTCACGTTCGTACATTAGTTCATTATGGTTTATGGGATCAAGTGATTGAAAGAATAGGAAGGAAGAATCCAGACTAGGAATCAGAAATTTATACAAGTCAAAGGATCCTTTTCTTTTTAAAATAACATAGGTTACGTAGGTTTCACAGGTTAGTTATGCCACCCTGTTCATGATGCAGGATTCCTTGAAAATTGTGTGACTGTACTAAATCTTAAATCTCTTTATTCACATCTAGAAAAGGTGTAGAAAATGTATACAAATTGTGTAGCATAACAGAATTATGAATATAGTGTGTGTCAAAAATAGGTCATAATGAGTTAACATTACCTCAGTATGTTATTGTTCAATCATTTTGTGTTTAACTATCCTGAAAAATTCACAGGGTTTAAAATAATTAACACACTGAATATTGAAAAAATAACAAGTGTTGGACAATATCTCACCAAATCATGTGTAAAAAAATTAACATGGTTTGTGGCTGAGTTTTGCAAAACATTAAATGCTGTAGTTTCACACCAAAGAACATTAGAAGTCGTATTGCTAACCACTTGATGTTACTTGAAGTCCAATATTTTCCGTCCTGTTCTATTTTGGTCTCCACTATCAGGTCATTTTGACTCTAGCCCTTGTATGTTCCATATTTTTCACTCGATGGACTGCAACCTTTTGTAATTGCTGTTTAGTGCTCAGCAGATTGTGTGAGTTTTTTAATGTAGTTGCCTGCTGTTGCCAGGAATAGAGCTTTTCCAAGTAAATATCAGGCCATAGTAAATGTTGGTTATTAGAGCTTAAACATTATTATCATATGAATATAATTACATTATAATACAGTATTATACTGTATTGTTAGTACATTAATGACTCTGCTATTAGAGCAACAGTAATTTTAGTCAATAAGCAGACATCATTTGTCTGAAAGATGTTCAGACATATTGGAGCTCTAAATTGCCTGTCTATATTTCTGTCTGTCTCTTCTCTCAGTTCAGTGAACCGTGCACTCGGTGTCCATGTGCTTTTGCCAAAGACACTGTGAAGGACAAGGAGAAAGACAGCAAAAAGAAGATCCCCAAGATATTTTTTGGGACTCGTACACATAAACAGATCACTCAAATCGCCCGCGAGCTCAAGCGCACTGTTTACTCTGGTGTGCCCATGACTATCTTATCCAGCAGAGATCACACCTGTATCAACCCAGAAGTGGCACCTCATGCCAACCGCAACGAGCGCTGCAAGGACCTGCTTGAGGCCAAAGACGTGAGGACGCACTGTGACACAATACCCACACATAAAACTTTAACTTAAAACACCAACCAAATACAGAGAACAACAGTTATGCTCACCTTTCTTCTGTGACTATTTTGCAGCATGATCTCTCTTTATGGTCAAAATCATGGACACTGTTGGCAGTGCAGACATCACATGAAAATATTGATAAAATTACGTTGAAACTTCTGTTCTTGCCTCTGCTAAATCAAAATAGTCTGTTTGACTCTGCAGGTGGAACTGTGTGTAGCTCAGCAGCAGTCTATCAGGATCAAAAATTCAGCAAAGCTGTGTGATAGAATAATATATATGGAGTAAAACATAAAGTATTGTTACAGTATTTTTCTGTGTACAGTACATTAGATAAAGTACTTGCATTCCACCAACAATTTCGGAAAGAATATTTTTAGTTTCTGACTTTTCAGACTGTTCCCTCTTTGTTATTAATATTTTTGGATTTTCTTTTTAGGTCTAACACTAGTAGCCTTTGCATTGTTCAGTTCAAAATTTAATTTCCATGGTCATTTTACAGCCTTTTTTAAAATTTATTTATTTTTTTTATGTTTTTGGAGTATTTTGGAAATATTGTCATATTGAAATTTCTTCATGTACAAAGCAAAACCTGTAATATGAATATCATTATCTGTGCTAGGTGAGGATCAGCACCTCATGACACACTCTGGATCTGTGGAAATTAAACGTTTCTCCCCTCTACCATGCCACCATATTTTAGTACAGTAACTTTTGATACAAACTTTCACACAACCTCACACCATCATGTGCTGTGAAGAGGCCTTTTGTTGTAAAGTTTTCCAGTGGCTCTGTAACACAAACCTACTGTGAACCATCAAGGCCAGACAAAACTCCTTCAACAATGTAGCCTCAGAGCAGCAATTATGCTGCTACAATATCCACAATTGGTCCAGCAGGCTCTTTTTGACACAGTAAAATGTCATGAGCCATTGAATGAGCTTTCTTTAGAGACATGAGACACTTGTAACCCCCCATACTGTCCTAAAGTTGAGGCGCCTACTGTAATGAGTACAATTACTCTGTCATTGGAGGTGTTTGCCCTTCATGGCAACTGTCTCACTTTGTCGTATGAAATAGCTGGCCCAGTCATAACCCCAGACCAGAGTGGATGTCCCTTTCTCTCAATGTCTCCATCACCTCAGGGCACGTCTCGGCAGGGTCAGGTTACCATACCGTGTAGACACGCAGTGATTTCTACACACATACACATCGTTTTAGCAGGGCTGTAAACTGCATGGTTTCCTAAAGGTGGCTGCGTGGCCTTTAATCCCCAACTTGCCTTTCACCGAGCAGACAGGGTTCAGTGTCAGCAAAGTGTCCAAGCTTAGCGCATCATTGTGAGATGGACACCATTTCATCTAGAGATTATTATTGTGTCTGAGGTTACAGAGTCCACCAGTACAATACACAGTATTTGTGTGACAGCGTCACCTCAAGCTGTTAAACTAAAGACGAGGGTGGGACATCTAAAGCAGGCACCTCTGCTGACAGATTAAAAGGGGTTTGGTACATGAGATGGTGCTTCTTTACATGTCTGATACATTCACTGTGTGAGTGTCAGGACATGCAAAGCACTACAATGGCACAAACATCCAATTGTGTCAGAAAAGTTGGAAATATAAGACATTCCACTGATGTTACAAAAACAGGGGATTATAATATTAATGACTACAGATAACCTTTTTTTCCACTAAGTTTTGTCATTTGTTTTTATCAAAGGCTGACCATTAGTGTTTTTTTTTTTTTAAAAGGTTACAGGTATTTAATAAGGATGGTTTAGAACTGGAAAATACCCATGCCACTCCCCATAAATTTTCACACTGAAAATGTAATATGAATATTCAAAACGGAATACTTTCACTTTTCTAAACATAGTCAAATGTAACAAATAAACGAATCACAAGAAAAAGCAGCAAATTTGCACACTATAAAAACATGGAACAATATTATATTGGTACTTCTACATGAAAAGTGATTGAAAATTTCAGTCAGTTAATTATAAAATAGATGAGTCACTGACACAGTATTTTAAAAATCTATTTCAAAAGTAATGGGCAAAGCTGGTGACCCTCAACGATCTAGTTCCACTGATGAAATTTGTCCTAAGAACTCATTCATAACAAATCACTTTTATTTTGCAATAGAAAATAACTGAATATTCCACTCTGTCTTCATCTCTGTTTAAATTCTACATCACAGGGGCGGTCATGTCGCTACTACCATGGCATCCAAAGGATCCGAGAAAAGGGAGCACTTCACAAGGTTCTGGGGCTCCATCAGGCCTGGGACATCGAAGACCTGGCTTCACTGGGCAAAAAGTTTCGCGTGTGTTCGTACTTTGCTGCCCGTGAACTTATGGAGTCCTCTAACATCATCTTTTGTCCATATAACTACCTGTTGGACCCAATGATCAGAGAAAGCGTGAGTGGACTGTGGAGGAGAAGTTAGAGGGGGTTAGATATGGACAGGATGAGAGAAAGAATGATGTTACTAGCTTTAAACCATACTGTAAAATTTGAAATTATTCAATATACTGTAGTTTATCCAAGAGATAATAAGAAAAGTAAGCAGATATTCACAAGACTACTACTCAGAAAAGCTGAGTTATTCCTTCCTTGTCCTTTGTCACCAGATGGAGATTAATCTGGCAGGCCAGATCTTGGTGCTAGATGAGGCGCACAACATCGAGGACTGTGCAAGAGAGAGTGCCAGCTACACATTAACCCAGCAGAGTCTGCTGATGTGCCGGGATGAGCTGGAGGGAATGATCAGAAATAACATCAGAACGTCTGGTCATGAACCGCTCAGGGGCTTGTGCTACAGCTTGATCAAGTCAGTGGTAGATATTTGTATCCTACATACTTTGTAGAGTATGTGTTAGCATTAGTGATTTCCTGTATTGTGAGTTTTTTGCACCCATCATAATGGAGTGTCTGTAGATACCTCGTCTCAATCCAATACTGTTATTTTCCTTTAAATATAGTTATGCAGTGCTGTTTTGTGTAATCTGCTTCATGATATCTTTTTTAAAACATTAGGTAAATAAGATAATACTAAGCTATACTGAAAAGTACTTGTCAAATCCAGATAATATAGAATTTGTTTTCATTATTTTTTTTAAACATAACCAACTAAACAGACTGAAACATGTCATTATGAAGTCCATTTACATCAGCCTTGGTATTCATAACAAATAACAAATAATGATGTAAAAGTTGTCTTTTAGAAATAGTTCTTATCAGTTACAATAAATGCAGTATTGTTGTTGTAAAGACTACTAAAATTTGTTAAAGGTAGTTTTTAGCCTGAGTTTCATGAATGTATTTGCTACATTCTAATAGCTGTTTATTTTTAAGGTGCTGTTTTAAATTGGTAGTATTGGACACAGTTCTGTAAATACTGCTTTATGAAAGGCCCACATTTTGACATGTTACAGACATTTCAAGGGACGGTTAGACCACTTTGTTTTTGTGCTCTTTTTTGTGACTCAGGTTTGACAGCTGAGAGAGAAACAAAAGATAACAAAATGTTTGCGCTGAATAAAGCTGCCGCTGGTAAATTAAACAATGCCTTGTCCTTGTATTGATATTTGAGATGGGATCGGGACATTCCTAATTAGTGTAAAACTAATAATGTGTATGATCAGTGTTTTAAAATTGCAAACAGCTGACTGGCTTTGATTGTCTACAATATTAAAGCACAAAAATTCTATTTTTTTCTGAATTAAGTTAAAAACACTGACAACACTGCAAATACCATACATATTTGTTTTGAGTGGAATATTGCATAATTAATGTTCATAAACATACACAGTTGGGATCAGATTTCAGCAATTTTAAGTTTCATTATTTGTGTTTCTGATATTCTTAGTAGTTGATTATTTAAATGTTGTTTTTCTGTGTGTGTGTGTGTCTGTGTGTCTGTGTGTGTCTGTGTGTATGTATGTATAGTTGGATTCAGGAGAGCCAAAGCCTGATGTCTGATCGTGGATATGAGAGCGCCTCTAAAGTGTGGACAGGGAAGGATGTGCTGGGCATCTTCTATAGTCTGGGCATCACTGCTGACACCTTTCGAATATTGAAGGTACATCAACTGTCTGTTTAACTCCTACATCGTCATGTTTCAGGTTTAAGTTACAGTCCTGTTGAATGCAGCATCTGCAGCCCATATGTTTTGTATTTAGCGGTTTGACATTAGTGACAGTATATTGTCATCTAATGTCCATAAAATATTATTTGTGTGTGGCAGTTAACAGACATGTTCAACTATCCTGTCCTTATCATGGATGCTGTTCTAAAGTTTTTTGTTTCTCAAATGCAATTCATCACATAGTCATTTGACCAGCCCCCTTACATAATAAGCTTTACTTTTAATAGATAAACAGATCTTCATATACACAAGACATTTAACAGTGCATAAACATAGTACCTATGCTGTGTAAAAAGTATAGCATACACAGATATGTTTGTGAGTTATGTTTAATGGAAAATTGAATTCCATGCTTGTAATATGCTGTTGTCACTGTCAATTAAAACACTTAAATGTTTTTTTTTCCAAAAGGACCTTCTCTCACTGACACTGACAAATCTTAAAATAAAGTGATCCAGGCTACTGGACAGAGTTTTCTGTACAAATACAATCTAGCTGAAAACAAATTGTACTATATCCATCCTTTTCTAACATGGTAAGACAGATATGATATAGTAATTACTAATGACTCAATTTAACATGGTGGTAACACTGCCCAGATGTGTGACATTCATTTCATTTGAAGTCACTTGTAATAGTTTTGGTTTTGTGTCTTCATCTCTCTGGGAGACACCAAAAACATGTCAGCATGAGTGTGTGGCTCATACATGCACACAATTGGATTTATCAGAGACTGATGTTCCAGTCATTGGTCAAACTGAAAACGGTCCAATTCCAGTCACTGGTTGATTGATTGGTGCATGCGTGATATAAAAATTATATGGAATATTTTTCTTTCTGACAACTGCATAAACTGAAATAACAGATTTCATGGGAAGCCCAGCTTCCACTTCACTCATGAAGCTGCATTTATCAGGATAAATCCACAATTAAGCATGATTGCCTAATTTTAATTGTAGGCTCTTTTAAAATAATATGCAGGTAATAATATGCAGGTGTTCAGTTCTTCATATGTGATATTGAAATGTTTTACCCCTGTGGGTGGGCATCTGTTTTTTCATCAGTCTGAGTTTTTTGTCCAACCAATTTCTCAAAGTCTATTCACCCGACTCTTTTCAAATTTGACACACATTTAGGAGAGGTGCAGTGCCAAGTTAAATGGCTAAGTTTCTGTTTTTGGATTGTTTACATATTATTGAAAATTTTAACTTAGAAAATTTGTCCAACCAATTTATCGAAAACTATTCACCCAATTTGGCAAAATGTAATCAGATAGAAAGTAAAGACTTGGCCATAATAATATTTGTCTTGGTCTGACTAAACTACTCAAGAAGGACAGTACTTTAGTTTAATCTAGTTTACAATTGTCTTTAACGTAGAAATTCAAAATTAATCTCTGACTTAGCAGGGTATCAGTGAGCAGGAGGAGCAAAGTGTTGTGTGGTGGGGCTGGGATATTAGTAAGATCCACCTACTTTTTCACTCTTTTTGTATATTTTCATTGGGTTTCTGATCTATTTCCCTCACATGTCTTCTCTTTTTGTGTGACAGCAACATTTGGCAGCAGTTCTGGAGAAGGAGGAGCGTGTTGGTGTTGTTAATGGTAAAGAAGACTGGGTTCAGCTCCCAACCATCAGCTCATCTTCATCCACTGTCCTCAAAAACCTCTTCATGGTGCTGGACTTTCTCTTCAGGGACAGCTCCAGGTCAGAGATGAGCTAAAACAGTTAGCTAAACCAAAACCATAATTCAGGCTCTAGTATTGCACACAACTGTTTGTCTGTTGTCCCCTCTACCCTGTATCTGTAGGTTTGCTGATGACTACAGAGTGGCTTTGCAGAAGACTTATGCGTGGACCACTCAGCTGCCGCCTGACATCCCAGATGCCAATGGTTTCTTCGTGCGACCACGCCACCGACAACGGCAGAGCAACCGGGTCAAGACTGAAGTCCTGACACTGAGCTTCTGGTGCCTCAACCCTGCTGTGGTGAGAGGTTAGATGTGGCAGAATGTAGACCTCTGCCCATAGGACATATGGATCTGGTTGACTTTGATGTTTATGTTTATCCACAGTGGTTTATTGTTTCTGTGTCTCCAGGCCTTCTCTGACCTGAGTGGGGTAGTACACAGCATTGTGCTAACCTCAGGAACCCTATCACCAATGGGCTCCTTCTCCTCTGAACTTGGGGTTAAATTCACCATCCAGCTGGAGGCCAATCATGTTATCAACAAGTCTCAGGTCTGAAGCTCTACTTATGAAGTCTAGTCTTGGTTAAATGCCCTTAACAAGTCTCAAAATGTCACAGTCTTATTTAATTAAGGTAATAAATCACCTCGTGGTCTAATTAGAGGCATTTGGAGGACAGATTTCACTGATCAGAGAAAAGTAGAGAAAGAAATATTCAAGTGCTTTACTTACGTAATAGAACTACACTATGAAAATACTCCACTACAAGTAAAAATTCTGCATTCAAAACCTCACTACAAGTACAAGTAAAGGATCTGCAACAACAGCTTGCTCTCGGTTGGTAAACCATCCAGAGTGCTTAACTATTTTAAACTGGATATCCATAGATGTGCATTTATGTCCTTAAGATGTCTTAAATATGTTTTTCCAAAATGTAGGTCTCAAATATCCTCCAAAATGATCAGTAAGTCTTAAATCTGCTGATGAAAAAAACCTTTGTAAAGAATTTGTCTGCTTTGTTCTTAGTGTTTTATATTTTGCACTCATGGAAATTGGAATGAGCAGAACCACCAATAATAATTTGTAGGATTAGTGGGCGAGCTCCAGGTATACATGTTCGCAAAGATACTTAGACTGATAATGAGAGATTCCAGTCCCGTTTGTTTGACTATCCATGAAAATGTAACAGCTAAGCTAAGTAGCTTAAGCTTTACTATTATTGTGAGCCATTTATATCAGTTCTATGATATTGCCGAACGTTCTGCTAATGTTTAAACAGTTAGTCATGTGATACAGCAGAGTGGATTTCTTAGCCCTGATAGGAGATTAGTGACATGTTCTGTGAGTTTGGTTTGTTTTAATTTAGATTTGTGACAATATAAAGGAGAGCAGGGGTGTAAAAATGGATGTGTGTTTGGTCCATTTTTCAGCCACATAATAGACTGTAGAGCTGTTATAAATGGACCTCTCCTGTTGTAACACAATCATAAAATGATCATTGAGTCAATGTTAGATCTTATCAGGTGGCGTCATCATTTGCTATCCTATTGATATGACTTTAAAGGTTTCAGATTCCATCACAGGTTGTTATCCAACTACCGTACTTTCCGGACTATAAGCCGCACCTGACTATAAGCTGCGGCTGACTTTAAATCATACCTGACTATAAGCTGCAGGTGTCCACGTTGTGACATGAGATATTTACACAGAAAGATGGAAAACAGACAGATTTTTTAAATATTTAATTTCCATACCTTAACTGCTTTTTTCCAAACAGTGGCTGTAACGGCAGTAAAATGGCAGGAACACGGCTGGTTCAAAAACCCACAAAAGTCATTGATCTGTATCTTCATCTTCCTTCTGCTCATTGAAACCACTGCAGTCGTCTTCAGTGTTGGAGTTGAACATCCTCAGAAAGGCTCCGTCACACACCTTCTATGTCTCTCCGTTGTCTCTCATTGTCACTTCCGTGCTGCAGCTGTTTCCTTCTTTACAGACACATCGATTGCTTTTAACTTAAAAGCTGCAAAATATTCATTTCTTCGTGCGTTTTCCATGATGAGTGTTTGTGCATGACACGCAAAATGATTGTTAAAAGTTAAGCTTAAAATTTCTCTCATCACCTCTTCCACCTGTCTGTCTCACTTTTGCACTTCCTGCTAGAGCGCCCCCTGGTGGCTGTTAGCCTGTATAAATCTATACTCGAGCTGCATCGCTGTATAAGCCGCAGGGTTCAAAACGAGAAAAAAGTAGCGGCTTATAGTCGGGAAAGTACGGTAATTAGTTTTGACAAAATAGTTCAGTATTCACAGAACGGAGCCACTTCCTCCATAGGACTCTACTCAAACAGAACAGACCTCAAATCTGTTATGTGTTTTACCCCTAAAGATGAAGATGTTGTATCTTTAGTCATAATATGACTGACGGGAACTTTAGTAGCAGAAACTTGAGTCATAAAGTTTTTTTGTAGTCTTATGTAGTTTTTTGAAGTCTTTTTGTAACCTGGTCCAAGTTGATAGTTATAGGCTCATTTCACTTTTTGCTATTTTGTAGATGTAAGGTCTTAAATTTCATGTTTAATTTGAAGTGATCTTGAAAAGAGTCTTACAAAGTACACAAAAAGCTTACAAAGTAATGAAGTTGGCCTCCCTAAAATGCAGATACCCAGAAATGCAGATGTAAGAGAATTTTTCAAAAGCTTATTTAGCAGAAGATGGAGAAGTTTAAACTCAACCAGAAGAGGACCATTTAATCAGTTTATCACCTTCTAAATGAACACATTTGAGAAATGGTTGTTTTTTTTGTTTTTGTTTTTTTTCTCAGGAATTAAAATAAATGAAATCATCTTGTTGTCTGAAAAGCAACTAGTAACTAAAGCTGTCTGGCACCTGTAGTGGATTAAAAACTACTTACTCTGAGGAGAAATGTTAAAATTAATATTAAAAAAAATAATATTAGAAAATTAATGTTTGACTGGAAATTTCATACAAACAAATCTTGATATCTTACATTTTGTGAACAGTGCAAATGACAGTTGAACAGTATGAGTTTTACACAGTTGTAATGATAGCAGATGTTAAATAATTTGATCATGTGAACACTTTGGAAGTTTTCTTTAATGAACGTCTTCTTTGCAGGTGTGGGTTGGTACTATTGGTGCAGGTCCCCAAGGCAGGAAACTCTGTGCCACCTTCCAACATACTGAAACATATGCCTTCCAGGATGAAGTAGGAGCCCTGTTGCTACACATCTGCCAAGTTATGTCCAAGGGTGTGCTCTGCTTTTTACCTTCCTACAAGGTAAATTTATTTTTTACTAAATCAAGGTATATGAACAATGCACTGAGTTTTGGTTCTTTACTCTGTCCACATAACCTTGGAGTCAAAACTACACAAAAAACAGTAAGGACGGAGTTTAATGGTTAATGAATTGCCACAGTAGATGACTAGAAATACCTTCGAATAATACAACCTAGGCTGCAGGTATTGAATATTTTAGTATTCGAGTATTCTACTGAAAATTCCTTCGATTAATTGAGTAATCGGATGAAACTTATTTTTGCATGGTTAAAGAGCAATTATAAATACACAAGATGAAACAAGGTATTTCGCTTAATAATGAAGGACCAATTGGTTTCCTTTTTTTTTTTTTGGTAATTAACAGTTATATTTCTTACATTCATATTGTGCATACGCAACAAAATGTATTTTCTTGACTAGAAACATTTCCAGAGAGGCAATTGCGAACACAAATAAAAATAAATAAAACACAAATAAAAATAAATAAAATTTAATTACTTTCAACGTAGTATTTCTTGTAAGTATCAAAAATATAAAATTAAAAAAAAAAACATAACCATTGCCTTTTTGTTGTGCAACTTAACTTTGGCAGCTCTAAGTTTCAGAATTTACACTTTAGACAAAACAGGAATGTGTTGTGGCATATAAGAGGCAAGAACATTTGAACAAGAACTTGGAACGAGTCCATGCATGAACAGTTTGACACATTTCTGCTAAATTCAGGAGAATCAAGGCAATGGCCCCCCCCACCTTATCTGTCTGTCTCATAACCTACAACCCCACCCCCACACACACACGTCCACTTAATTGATGATTTGCTTCATTTTTGCAAGAAGTAGTTGGATTTTGCCGAAATTCGGCCATGACAAGGTAAGAGAAAACTTATACCAAGTCATGCACCATTTTGGCCGTGCTTTTGGGAAATTATCTGTGCAAATCACGGGTGTACGGCTCGCTGCCTAAATCTATGCTTGTGAAAATCGTAACAAACTAGCCACACATTCGACAGTTCCATAATGAACACAAACCTAGCCCTCCGTTATGTTAGTAAGGTACATTAACATTAATCTCATGGATTTGCGCTACGTTAATTTTATTTTATCTGGGGTCCTCCGCTCCATTCTGGGGGTCTTATGAGAAGATGCTCCATCACAGATGTGCTGTTGTTTTATGGAAGGGCCGTGTTACAACAGACACATGTCAGTGTTCACCTTGCTGTTCAGTCTGAAATGCTTCCACTCTTCCAACATATTCTGTATTTTTTATTGTGTTTTTTGTCTTTTGTCATCACTGCTGTATTCACTCGCCTCTTCCATCTTCCCGCTGCTTCATCCAAACACTTGCGCGTCCTCCGTCATCTTCCTTTGTGTGAGTAACATAAGCGTATTGTGCCATTTTGTGTCCGTGCGAAATGCCGTGCTTTGAGCTTTACAATTAAATAAGCGACTCCTTGAGGCACAGAAAATTCCTCGATCATTCTTTGTAATCGAGGTGCTCGAATAACACGAGGAATCATTTCACCCCTAATGCAGTCCTCCACAGAGGCAGACACATTACTCACAACAACGTACTATCCCAACAATCACTTTGGCTTCATGGACAATCAGATCATTTTTGTCTGTGGGAACTTTAAGAATTTTTTTATTCTTAACATTCGACCAAGAACCAATAAAATAAAAAGGAAAATTCCAAATGATTTCTGAAAATCTCTTTCTAACTAAGAGACAGCAGAGGTAATAAAAGATATCCTCAACAAAATGGAATTGTTTTATAAATTTATACAATTGTTTTGTACTGTGGGTTCCAGGAATTAATGCACTTATATGAATTGGGACTCAGTTGCAGTTTCAAAGTTGTTTCAGGTAAAAGGTTGTCACTCAGCTACTTTAATACTTACTGATGTTCACTGAATCAATGACTTTTTTCTTATGTGCAAACTGTAAAATGTATTTAAGAGGACATTTTAGATTAAAAAATACTACAAAATCCAGGCCAAGCTGCATATATGTGATCTACTCAGTGGCTTTTGTGATCTGCATGCTGTTCTCAGCACTGATGACCTGCTTACAAAAGCTGCTGACGCACTCATGCCTTGTATATTTATATGGTCTGAGCAGAGTTTTTTGGCATTTAGAAAAGACTACTTTATTATAGAGGTGTGCATACTGTTTAACAGTTTGAAGTACAAATATTTATACAATAAATACAGTGTGAAGTAGAAATAATTGAAAGCCAAATGTACTTTCGGCAAGTTTTATTTCATCTCATTTTAAAGCTCTTTATATGCAATGTGTCAAGCCTGTTATAATTAATTTCATAACAGTTCCAACTCTTTCTCAATCTACGTTTATATTGTGCATCAAAAGTTACTCCTGATATTGTATTTGAGACGTCCGTTGTGAATAGTTGGGTAATTAATTTCCACATTCAACCACTGGGAGGAGCTAGAGACCACACATTGGAGTCCAACTCACCTTTTGTTTGAAGGCACTTTTATTAACTTGCTTCATACAAAACTACAAACAATTTTCAAAACACAGAGTGGATTTGTGCTGCTAAGAAGCAGCTGCCGATGGTGTCATGTGTTAAACTAGATCAGTACTAATCAATAGTGGTACTTGTTAGATACTTGTTATCCTCACAGAACTGGATCCTCTTTCAGTTAATGAGGCCACTACTCAGAACACACTCATGGACACTTTGTCCCTCTTTGTTTGTTATGCATTTTTGTTCGTGAATAATTAATGTCCAACGTTGCTCAGTTGTCACATCAGCTTACTAAGGGCCAACTGGATTTCACTTCTCATTATGTGATTGCCCACATTACACATGTTCCACGGGTCTTTGGTCACTCAGCAATTTGGGTCAGTTAACATGCGTATTCCAGGAAAGTCACTGTGAAATAAAAAAATTTTAGACTCTCCACATTATGACTCAGAGCATTTCTCACTTGTTACCCCTTAAATTAAATATCTTCTGCTTGTGATCCTTTGTTAAACTTTGCACTGTTTTGGACTTTAGTCTATTACTGTTTCAAGGACAAAATAGACAGTAATCAGCAGGAATAAAGCACAGCCACACAGATTTACTTTGTGATGTCCAGTTATAGAACTGCTTGGGTCATGTACACTTTTTCCAAAATAAAAATTAGAAAATTCTGTCATGTTAGCTACTTTCCACCTTTTTTTTTTTTTTTTTTAAACAAACTGCAGAAGTTGGACATTTAGTCTCCTTGCATGATGCACTCAAACTCAGTGTTTCACTAACATCCAAACCAGTGGCTTCATTTCTTTGAGATGAAATGTATGAATAATAGGGATCAATTTTAAATTAGGTATTAGTTATTTTATCCCATTTTTAGAGGGTCAAACATTTAAATGCACGAAGTTCACTGTGTCTTTTAAACAGTGTGGAATCCTCTGGATTTTCCAGATTGACAATTGTCATTATTTGAACCTGTTGTGAGGTGTTATTCAGAATGACCAAGGTTGTGTAAGTGAATCATTAGTTTTATGTATAACAGTAACATTAACATGGGATAGCTCAATGAGAGCTGAAATCTAGTTTTTGTTTTGTTTTTTTTTTTGTAGTTTTTTGTGAAACATACAATAATACAATATCTAATACAAAATAAAACCTCAAATAGTCAAAGAAAGCGCTACAACTGGCTCTGCAATTCAGCCATGAGGACATAAGACTGAGCACAAGGGACAAGCCTGTCTGACCTTACTAATCTTTGTAAACTGTTCCACTTCTGCAGAGCATAAAACATAAAAAGCCTGTTTCAGAATCTCTGTTTGGCGATTTCTCAAGTAGGAAAACATTTGGATCTCATGCAGTGCCTACATGATCCGTGCTTAAAAATGCATGTAAATTAATCTGGGTGTTTACCAAATGGTACTCTGTAAGTAAATCCAGTTCATAATTAATTTGAAATAATAACTGTGAACTGTCAACAACAAAAAAATCCAAGGTAAATGAACTCTGTTTAATAGAAACATATAGTTCATTGAACCACACATGATGTTTTAATAAATATATCCCTCCTCCTCATGGCCTAAAATCTACAGTTTCACCAATCAATTGATATTACAGCATCACTGAGCCTCTGTCTTCCCATTACAATTGAATCTCAAATTACTTTACATCTGTAAAGTTGCAGTTTTGTCAGAGTGTCATTTCACATCATAGGGTGGGTCTACAGTTTTGTTCTGCCCTCGATATTTTTTCCATTTTGTCTCTGGCATATTTGCACGGTTCATGTTTGACTTGTACTTCCATGTGTCACATGCGGCGATCATTCGTCTGATTTCTCTGCGGTCCTTGTTGGCTTGCTATCTAGTTGCAGTCTCAAACAGCTGATGACACCACCATCCAAACAGTGAGAGAAAGCTAAGACCTCTGCTGTGTTGTTTTCTCGTTTTACCTTCCTTTTTTGTCAGCCTGCAATGCCAGCCAAACGGCAACTATGAGCTGTGGGATGTTTTTTTATTATTGATAGCCATGTAGGAGTCTTCTATGTCTCTCTGTGCTGATGCATTAATATTTAATCTGCAGTCAGCTCTTAAAGATGAAGAGATGAGGGGATATGAAGGGCTGGGGTATTAATTGGAGCCCGTGGAGGCCTCGTTGGTGCCGCTAAGTCCCGTCTGCGTGTGTGTGCGTGGAGAGAACACTGAGAGAGGATAGGTCATCTTCAGACATCCCTGTTCATGTGTCTAGGAGATGGTTATCAGGCCGTCATACACAGCTGGCTCTGTGATAGACAGAAAGAGCAGTGAGGCAAACAGGCCCACAGGCTCCAGGAACTGTCCCTCAAGGGTCCGCAGTTCCACTCACACCATGAAAACCTGCACTGTAAGCGACAAAGTACCACTTAAAGGTTCAGTGTGTAGGATTAAGGGGGTTTTAAAAGGAATTAATTGGAGAAATTAAAGTTAATTTTCAGAATTACTGTTATGTTTTCGTTTGTTTTAGATAGACCAGAATAGAATAAATAGCATACAATAGTATGGTAAACGTTATTATCCATTACATTTACAGGAAATGGAGATTTAGTCCTTCATATTTGATGTGTAGACTGATTGATAGTATCAGCAGGACATTTTATAAACTATTGGTATCAGAACTTTGCTCGGACAATGGCAGACATTGCGTTTCTCAAAAGGAATCACTGAGTTTGAAGGAAACTGACAAGAATCACAGGAAACCTTGAATTTCCTTAATTCTTAAATACTTGGTTTAATTGTCAGCTCCAGATTTATTACTTACCTTGAGTTGATGTTCAGTGGTCTGGATTTATACATTTTTTAAATATACAGTTGTGACCAAAAGTTTTGGGGTGACATAAATTTTGATTTCACATGCTTTACTGTTTACATTACAGTACATTGAAGAACAATTCCAAGCATTCTGTAAGACTTTTATTAGCAACTAAATGACGTGTATGTAAATAGTCAATTTGTGTTGCCAACCTGTGCCAAAGCTTTTGGCCACAACTGTATAGATAAGTTACTTAAACTTAGATGTTTGTTTCAACAGTTAACCAATTTCTAAATCAATCGAAGCCAAAAGTGTTGCATAGAAGTTGGTATTGGTCAATCATTTTGCTCTTAGCTTTTACCTGGACTTATTGTTTTATTGGTCTTTAAAAATCCTAAGGTCCTCAGTTTACTGGACCTCTTCTTTATATCTTCAGACAGTGGCTGTTTGTTCATAAAGTTCTCCATTTTGCACTGCTGTGGTTTTACAGTTACCCAGAACGGACTTCTTCTCCTTTATTTCATTCTATTTAATGTAGCATCCAGCGTTCAGGTATATTACTGTTATCTACAATGTCTGAGTGTCAACTATTTATTATACCCTAACTAAAAACTTCAAAATGGTTGAAATAAATACCGGCTATAATCTGCCTTTAGCATTTAATGTTTGGTGTGGCCACTGTAGGAGAGGGAGAAGAGGTTATTCAGATAGCTACAATCTGCTAGATGTCAATAAATACTAGATGTTGAATCTGTACAGAGTTTGTTTGGACTTTTAAAGTGAGGTTATTTATCCATAGGGTGTTTATCTGTATTCTGTCCTGCTGACCTACAGCAGATCTGGCAAAACAGACGCGAATAATGCAGTGCAATCTACTGTATGTTCATTAGAATATTTATATTGCCTTATCTCGCCATCAGAAAACCCTGTCCAGCAGCAAACTGGAATGTATACACCATCCTGTTCAAAACTGGATAACTTGTTTTACTTTATTGATCAGTATTTAAGCTTCCTTCAGGGCCGATTCTGATCATTAGAAATCAAGCAAACCCATTTTACATTATTCAAAATCACAATTTGTTGTGAAAATGAGAATTTTGAATTTGCAATTAAATAATATTTCAGCCATATTTATTATCAGCTTTCACATTTATGCCAAAGGGATTATGAATAAGTGCAGTATAAATGAATTAATAATTATCACAATAAATTTCAAAACATTATTTCTTTCAGGTCTAAAAGGTGGGTTTTTCTCATCTTGGTAAACCAGATGTTTCTTTGTGGTTTTATACTTTTCTTTATAACCATACAAACACTTGACAAGTGGGAGAACATTTCACATATATACACTTAGAATATTCAAAACAACTCTAATGATGAAATGTTGACTCACTTCCAAAATGTACTGAAGTAAAATTATAACAACATTTAGCGTTTTAGTCTAAAGAAATTAAACTGCAGAAAAAACAAATGTTTATCACACTGATGATACTTGATATAAAAAGACATTGTGATTCTACAGACTAACCCTTGACATTTATGCTTTTATGGGAGATAAAATAGTTCAATAATGCTTTCCCACTGATGATGTAAAAAAAAAAAAAAAAAACTAAACTAAACAAAAATGCTAGCTCAATGAAGTCTGTCTTAAGACGCACAAAGCGTATCTGTAATCACAGACGCACACAATTTCTTTGAGCGCCTGCTCCTCTGCTGTGGTTTTGTAGCACTTCATCCTCAACAGCCCCCCAGTTAATGCCCATTAAAACCACAGCGAGCCCCGCCGTCTGGTCCCAGCCGCCAAGGAAAGGGACCAAATCTCCACAGGAGCGAGGGACTGACGCTTTATTTATAAAAAAAAAAAAAAAAAAAAACAGAATAAGAAATGGGGGGGGGAGGAAAAAGTGGGATTTTGTGGAGGTGAAAAGATGGCTGGGAATACAAGATGCTTTTAAAGGAGATTGAGATAAGGGCCATTAGGTGATGTCGCCTCGCTGTCTGTGTGAAGACGCACCCAGCGCTGGCGCCTGGGCTCTGCCAAGCGTGTGTCAAAGTCAAAGCGGACTGCAGGGCAAACACCCACCAGCACGCACTGCGCTCAGCAGCTCCCAAGCACCAATCACACAACTGCAGGATCGCTGCCATCCCAGAGTGAGACTGTTTTTGTCTGTCTTTGTGAGCATCCTAGATTCATGAGGCAATTTGCCCAGTGTAGCATATCCCTCCTAATTTTTTTTAGAGCTGAGGTGATGTTTTATATGAGTTTTTACAGTGGAAACTTCAGGGTTATTGCTGTGTGACTAAGCTGGAACTTTTGGCTGGCTCAGGGATCAGACTTTGAAAAAAACCTCAAAGCCTCAAATGAAGCCTTTTTTATGTGCTTGTTTGGATTTCTCTGTCAAAACACAGTAGCTGAGATTTGTGTCAGTCCATTTAAAATACAGTTAAACTTGATAAGAACTTTCCAAATGAAATTAAGATCTTTATGGATTATTTCCATTGCTATGCTGTGCTTGTATTTGTGTACTGTGTCATACAATCAACACATGTCCTTATGCACTTGGGAATTCCACGAAGCAGCAACAAAGATGGCTACCAAACAAAAGCGGTTTCTCACAGATTCAGCAAGAAAACGAGCCAGATCACTTTAAAGAATGAGTCTAGTTGGTGGATGGAGGTAAAGGCCAGATTTGGGTTCAGCACTCACGAAGAGACATCGAAATTGATGTTGTGTTGAATTCCCATTCCCACAATGCACTTCGCAACAAAATTTCCAAAAAGGCCCGAGTGACGTTTCGGTTTGTTATGTTAACAAGTGGACTGTGTTTATGAAGGAGTCATCTTCGAAGTGAGGAAAGGGATTCAGGTGCGTAAGCATGTAAAGACTAATGGATTAGTGATAATTAGGATGTCACTTGGCTTGTGCAAATTTTAAAGAAAAATTTGTGATGAAAGTCATATGCTGTTTTGCGAAAGAGGAGTAATTAATGTAAAGGTAGTAGTAAACGATCTTATATATTTGCTTACTTAAATGCAGGTGAGTACTTTACTTTGGCTATGTAGAAGCAGGCAGAAAAATCTGAACTCCTATTTATTACTGTCTAGGGATGGGAATCGATAAGAATTTAACGATTGCGATTCCATTATCGATTTTGCTTACTGATTCGATTCCTTATCGATTCTCTTATCGATTCTTATTGGGCGAGAGAATAAGAGAGTACAAACGGGTGTGTTTGCATTAATGATCTTTTATATTGTCCATCTCTGCACAGAAAATATAACATATACAGTATGTACAAATAGTAATAATAGGTGACGCCGGGCCCGGTTTGGGGGGGGCGTACAGTGAAAGTGAAACTAAAGACGCTTTACTAATTCCTCTACTGCCACATTTCTACTATGTGGAACCGGTTCGACTTGGCCCGTCTCCCGTTGTTGTGCACCTCATGTCCTAGATTCACAAGCGCCGCTAAGTAACAAATCAAATGAATCACATGCTGTGGACAAATGTTTGAGCAAATTGCAGGGATTCCACCCTTTTGAAGAAATGGAAGCTTTTCAAGTGTTACAAGTGGACCTGGTGTCGTCTTTTTAGACTGTTTCTGCCTCAGTGCCATGTTGGCCACGTTCTGACCAAAACAGTGCAGCGTACACGTGATGTCATCACGCATGCGCAACGAAGGCGGAATCGATAAGCAGAATCGTTAAGCAAGCAGGCAAACGATTCCAAGGAATCAAGCTATGGGGATCCGGTTCTCGATTCCCATCCCTACCACTGTCTCATCTGTGCTGTAACTACACATGGAGTGTAGATGCAGCCGCGGCTTGTATCTATCTCTCTCTCTCTCTCTCTCTCTCTCTCTCTATCTCTCTCTATCTCTCTCTATCTCTCTCTCTCCTCTCTCTCTCTCTCTCTCTCTCTCTCTCTCTCTCTCTCTCTCTCTCTCTCTCTCTCTCTGCATTTGATCGCACAGTGTGGAGAAGTCCCACCCCAAAATGAGAGACCGCAGATTGACAAGCGGCTTTAGGGTGTTTTCACACTGGGTATCCATATCCGTGCTGTACTTGGATACGCTCACATCTTTCCCGGAGATGTTGCGTTCACAAGCACGTACTGCAGCCCATGCCCGAGTACGAGTTGGTGTTACAGGACTGAAACAGTAGGTGGCGGTGTGGAAGTCAGAAGAAGACAAACCCTTACATCATCAACTGAGCAACTGTTCTGTTCATTTGTTTACAATGGCGGCAAGAAAGGGAATATTTTTCTATCTGTGAGTGTGTTTGAGGCAAAGAGAAGAAGAGCAACCTTCGTTGTTCCTGATATATCACCGAGTGGTTCGGTCGGTAAGGCGAGTCCGTGCTGTGCGGATCTGAGGCTTTTTCAGGAGACAACAGGAGCACTGTCTATGGTCTCATGGTGATTAAGTCATTTCCGTTGTCGGAGTGCTGATTAGGTCATGTCCGTTCTCAGGCACGGATTGCTTTCACACTGCAACGTACCATAATGGAGTCCACACAGTCCGTACTCAGGACTACCTTCTGAGCTGGACTCAGGTACGGTACTCTTGCACGAAACGTTTGCATTCACATTGATCAAATTAAGCGGACTTGGGGGTCCAGCGTACTCAGATATGGACTCGGGTACGCAGTGTGAAAATGCCCTTAGACTCAACACACATACAATAACGTGACACACTATTACAAGGAAATGCGTACGGTAGATAACTGTGGCGTTTTTATGCCGCCGTTTTCTTTTACATCACTTTGCAGAACAGGAATTTATTTATTTAAAAAAAAAATAAAAAAGGGCACTTTTTTCAATGACGCAAAATGGGCAGGGACTCAAGCACTTTTTGAGCCCTATGTGTGCACGTGTTGGTTTGATACTACTGTATACAAGTAGTTAAGGAACAAGAAAGTGTTAAATTGCTTAGTACAGAAAGTGTTATTTTATTAATTACAGCGATATGATTTGTTCCGACAGTGAAATTCAGTTTTTGCTGACAAGCAAAATAAAAATATAATTTTGGGAGAAAAAAAAACAGTTCTCTTTACACACAAAACACGTACTGAAACCATGGCCCAAAAACCGAGTTACGGACTGTACCGTGGGCTACCTGTACTGTTGCACTCCTATATTTTACTGGTCTGGCCCACCTGAGATCATATTGGTCTGTATGTGGCCTCTGAATTAAAATGAATTTGACACCCTTTACTGATTGTACCTTTTGATGGGCCAGTTTTGGCCCGCAGGCTGTATGTTTGACCCCCCTGGCTTATACAGTTTAAGAACCTTTCTTACCATTTGAAACAAAAACTGAATATCGTAACTTTCATTATAGTTGGGGGAGTTGCAGTCTTGTTGTTTCAAATTGGATTTATTTAGTTTGGTACACCTGTTATACTGATAGCTGGGTGTTGTGTTCTACACAGTTGTAGTCCATGCTCAACTTACAGAGGAGAAAATGACGTATCAGTGAGAGTCATCTTCTCTGGGCAGCAGGCAGTGTTTTTGCAGCGTTCTTCGTCACCAGCAGTGTGGCTGGGACGTGTAGAGCAGTCGACAAGGGAAGGGTGGCAGGCCAGAGGTGACAGGTGGCTTCTTGCCACCAGTCTTGGCGTGATGGTTGCTGTGATATTTTGGGGTTGAATAATTTACACCGCAACAACACGTCTCCCCTCGCCACTGCGAAATGTGGCTCCTGGCTGCATGTTTCATTAATGCCATCGCCTCCAAAGTCCTTCCATTATTCAGCAGGCACTAGAGAAGCTGCGTTGTGTCGCCACACAGCTCAGTCACACCAGGGACGCAGGGAAGGAGATGAGGCCGGATGCAGAGGAGGTGGAAGATGGGGAGATAGCAGGGGGCAAGAGGGGGAAAGTGTAAAAGTACAAGAAAGACCACAGTTCATTGCATCTATCTGATTGTTTCACCACCCTGTCCCAGTTGGCAGAAAGATCTGGTCCATTTTACCGTGTCACTGGCAGAGGCTGAGCATTGCACCTTTCATGCCTAGAATGAACCATAAATTATTCACTCTTTGTTGTGCCCTTGTATGTGCTAAATACTGCTCATTCCCATTTATGTCGCCTGGGCATTCTGGTGCAGGAAGATTAGTGTAAGTTTACAATCATAAATATTGTTTTAACTCAGAATCACACAGTCCCAATTAGAACAATTCAGTCTAACTTAGGTTTCATAGTCATCTAATTTTATAGAGAAAACCGCATTTCACATGACACATTCTTTTCCCCCTGCACCCTGTGTCTTTAATTACACAGTGTGTTTTATCTTGAAATCACACAAAGGGATGTACACTTTGAGTTTGTAGAGTGACATTTTACAGCTCATCTCAGTCAGTGTCAGCTAAACACCAGCTCCCTGTCAGATGTTCTCCCTAAATTATTCATGCAGGTGCTCATGTCTGTAAATTTTGTGTCTGTAATTCTGTGTTGAGTGTCTAACACTTACCTGGTTGAAAGCCTTTGCTGAAGGTGCTGAAGATCCATTTGACTGCACAATAAAATGCTCTGCTTCACACCTACATCTGTGCCATTTACAGACCTTGCCATGTCTATGGCCTACATCAATGCATCTGGGAACCAGGCATCAATTTAAATGTGACTGAAAATGTAATGCAGTTTCATATTGTAATTTCTTGCAATTTACTACTACTGCCTTTTTTTTAAAGAAATGTGGACATTGCATGTATGTACTACTAGTGATAGTATTATAGATTTATCCAAGACAGTTTGTCCGTCTGTCCGAATTGTATTTTAAAACTCTATATCTCAAGATTCAATATGATCTGTCAGTAATTATAGGTTTCCAGGATGTTACTGAGAGAACTGCACAATCACATTATTATGCAAACTTAACGGATCATGACAAATGATTGAAATTCATTTTATACCTGCTCCATGTATGCGCTCAAAAAATGATAACTTCTGCATGCATTTAGTTATTTGTTCTGTATTCCAGTGCTTTGTTGATAGACCGGTATAGACTAACCTTTTACCACAAAATGAAGAGCCTGCCAGGCTTTGCTCTTTGACATGAAACTCCTGTGGTTAAATGAGACTGCAGCAATTGTTGGGGACATTAAATGTCATTATGGCTAAATGCCAAACTAATTTAATTACTCTTCTGTCTTTACAACACCTTGTTTTCCAGTCTTACAAACTGTTCAGTCATTAGTCTCATCACCAGTAAAGATTTTTTTGGAGGGGAGGTATCCATGCAAAATCTACAAGTTGGAAGATGAGTGGTGGTTTTGTTGTACTTTTTTCACGGCCTAATGCTGTTGTTTTTACTCATGGTGTTTTCAGTTACCCTTCAAAAATTGTGGAAATGGGTTTCATTTATAACATGTAAGTGTCATCAACCATTGTTTGCCATAGACTGAATTTTGTGGAAAAAATGTCTTCAACTTTTGGTTCAGGTAGCCTGGTGGATATAACCCATATAGACCTTGTTCTTCATGTCAGAAGGGTTGATTTGAGTGAGTTTGAGTGGGTTTGTTAGGCCCTACAGTTTGTGGTTTGTTGTCTGTCAACTGTAAATACATTTTGGTTTTGTTTGGAGGAAAAGATGTGGTAGAGCTTGTTCTAATGCGCTCAGGTAGCACTACACTTATGAAGCACGCGTAATATTTTCCTGTGAGTTTTTTAATTTTTCAGAACAACTTAGGATCACTTAATTATGATACTGCTTGCATATGAATGTTATTTTGTTTTTTTGCTGCAGAGGATGTCAGACTGGCTGCCCTTCATTGCTTGTGAAGACACTGCAGAGAGAAAGTAGCCGAATGAGGCTCAGACCACCTTCGAATGTGGTCTGGGTGATTGGATGTCAGTGCGTCCTAAATATGTCGAGGGTGCGTTCACACCTGGCATTATAGCTGTCCACGTGCGATCAGGTCACCCATCGTGCATGTTAATGCCAGGTCTGAATGGGGCGTAAGAGTAACTCAGAACCAGTATAGAATGACATCTGATGGAAACATCACCTTCCCTGCTCTGAGGTGCTGGAACCAGGCCTAAGAGGACAGTTTAGATGATAGCATCTGGTTTCTGGCCTGAACTTTTGGAGAGTAGAAAATATGCAACCACATGACCGGTCTGCAGTGTTTTTAATTTTGCAGCAAGTGAAGGCAGGAGCCTTGCCATTTTGCCCCAAGTAACAAAAACTGGATTTTGGGAAGTGGAATATTATCTCTGGCCTCAAGAGTGTTGGCCTTTCCCCAGTACAATCATTTTACTTCCTTTATTCACACTGGTTTTTATCTGCTCTGTCTCTGTTCTCCTTACAATCCTTGAGGAATCGGCTCCTTTCTGAGTTCACCCTGGCAGATAATGGCTGTTTTGTTTAGTGGCAGATTTACTTAAAGTACATAACATGAATAATGCATCTTCTGCTCAAGACCGCACTGGAAAGCAAATACAGGACAAACGGTTTGCAGAGTTGAAGGCACACGTAAAAGTGGTCCTTGTCTATGTAACACTGCATATTTAGTGAATGTGCCATGTTTTATTAATGCATCTGTCCTGGTTTCACTTGCTTTCACTTTAGTAGGCCCCAACTTGACGAAATCTTGCCCATGCTTCAGTTCACTGTTATGAGGCAATTACACTAGCATGCTAGAAACTAACACTCTTACACTGACTCTTGTCCCTTTTTTCCTCCAGTGTTTTCCTCTGCGCTGCACATAATCCACAGAGTAAACCCGTTTTTGACTTGTGTGGTGTTCTTGCAAAACACTTGGTTTGGCTATTGAGGTTGGTAGACAGAAAAGGTTTACTACTGGGGACAAGATGTTACTGAATACTCCCCACATTCCTCCTATCTGGTTGCCCCATCTGCATCTGGCACAAGCTTAACGGCCTGACACCATTAGCCCGTTGAGAAGTTTTTTGCTGACTACAAGAACTTCTACTTGACCCTTCTAACACATTTCCAAGCCAGTGAAGCTGCTCTTTGGTTGTGAAGCCATGCTTATTCAAGGATATAATCTGCACAGCACAGACATGAGTGGGGCTGTGGTAGGATGAAGGCTTTTAGATCAATGTGCCTCCTCTGGGAGCTTCTGACTTTTTGCACTAACAATAGTACAGCAACAGTGATTTTATTACAGAGAGGCTTAAGCGCATCAGCTCTCTGCCAAATAGGAAGCATGAAAAGAAATCCAAGCTGTTTGAGGACATGCAAGCAAAACATGGGTAGCTAAATGCTTCCTGCTCTCTGTCACAAGCTTTGTGTTTCAGAATGGAAAAATGTTGTCGTTACCTGAATTTGTCAGCACCATTTTCCCCGAATTTTCTTCTGTACCTCATTGGTCACTACCTCAACTCACTGAGGCCCTCCCACTTCATGTCATGGATTGTCTGGAGAAAAGTCATGTGACAACTTCTAATTAGTTCAGACGGCTTTGGAAATTCTAAATTTCTACTCCAAATACTGTTTTTAATTTGAGTTTTTTGAGGTTGACAGTTGGGGCCTTATTAGTATGTTTATTCTAAATTTAACCAGTTGATTACTTTTCACTGGAATCGGATAAAATTTTTATTGAACATTCATAATTTGCAAAATCTATATATGTAAATAGCTGTTGTGATCAAATTAAGAACACATAACACAAAAACAACAAAAGTCACTTGCAAGGATCTTTCATTGCATAATAATATTTCCAACATTTTTCCACTTCTTTTCCGGGAAATTTAGATTTTATGTATAATTACCACTGTTATGCGTAGAAACAGCAGGTAGACTCATTAGTTATCAGTAAATTCGAAGATATTTTACCATATGTTGTGATGCATGATGCTTATCTGTTGTTATATTTAAGGTTGTCGCACAATTTTGAATTTGTGTTCATGTAAAGATATTATGATGAATTCCTTTAAGTCTTTACGACAGTTTTTTTTTAATTTGCCTCCCTTGAACAACAGGGGTGAAAATTCATGGTAAATAAAGAAAAATAATTAAAGAGAAAGTAATTTTGGCATTCATCCACAATTTCAACAATTGGTGCATGCATCCATACTTCTGTCAATAATGTATTTGATCGTGCATAAAATATAATCTTGCTAAATGCAGGTTTTGATTTTAAAAACTTTTTTTTTTTTTTTTTTACAGAAAAATACATTTAGTATCATTTAATTAAAAATACAACATCATCTTCCCAAATCCTTGGGAAATGTATTATCAAATTGCAGATTTTTTCAAGTCTTGCAAAGTCTGAATATATCATGTAATGTTTAGAGTTCTTTGAAGTTTAAAAAATACACTTACTTACTTTTAAGGGTATTAATGTTTGTGAGAGTAAGGTGAAAGAAAATATGTTCAAACATATGTAGTCTATCATGTGTGTTGTCCAGCAGATTTTGTTTCTGCATTGTTTTCTGCGGGGGATTGTCAGTCTCAGGAATCTGTTTCTATTTTTGGCTCATGTTTCTTGTCAGTACTTAGAACCTGATTCTTACTTTGATATGATCAGATGCTGGACAAACTCCGAGATCGATGGATCAACACCGGACTCTGGGAGAAGCTAGAACAACACAAAACTGTAATTGCAGAGCCCCGTGGCGGGGGAAAAGGGGACTTTGATGAACTGCTCAGGATGTACTACGATGCCATCAAATACTGTGAAGAAAGAGGTGAGAGTGGGACACGTCATAAAATGGACTTTGGATCAGCAAGTGGTTTTGGCGCATCGGTCTGAGCTTTCACTGGTGTTTGATGGCTGCAAATGCAGAATGAGTGAATGAACGAATGGTCTCTTGATGATGATGATGATGATATTGACAGCTTTTTGCATGTGAAGATGGTTTTGTAGCACATATACATGTTTAAAGGTGCACTTCATTTGATTTTTTTTTTAGATGGTGCTCTGCTGATCGCGGTCTGTCGGGGTAAAGTAAGTGAAGGGCTGGACTTCACTGATGATAATGCCAGGGCAGTGGTCACTATTGGAATCCCCTTCCCAAACATCAAAGACCTCCAAGTAAGTAGATCATAGAAGCTGTACCCACTAATTAATCAGGCCCAAAAGTCCTTGAATTGCTCACCTCTGCATCACTTATTTTTAAATGTTGTGCACTTAGTCCTCTACTGTCTGTTAACCACTGCATTTGCAGTTCATCACATCACAGTTCACTCTCATGTTTTGGGTGGACACATAAAGGATATGGTTTTATACAAAACAAAAGGTTAGATTTTCATTCAAACTGACAAGTTAAATTCATGATTGAGTTTCTCGTACAGAGCAGCACAGTCAGGTGTGGCAAAACAATTTTATAAACTTAAAGGTGAAGACAATACAAGGATCTAAATTTCTGACATGTTCTCCACTGTCCAAATAATAGAATATTCTGTAGTCTCATTCTCAGGTGTTATATTTCAACATTTTTTGAGGGTCTTGTGAAATGATTACATGCTACCGTAAGTGTTTTTATGATTTTGTTTCATTTGGGTAGCTGTATTTATCACTTTAAAATAGACCAACTGATTGGAGACTACATGTATCCATGGGCCACAAGAAAGTTTTCCAGAAACACACTGTGGATGCTGGACTTTGAATTTGAATTTAATGTCTAACTATATCTATCTGAGTATATTTTTACAGTCTAAATGTATGCATATTGAGTGTGATATTTTTAATAGTATTATCTGTTTTTGTTTTGTTTTGATTTGACTACAAAATCAAAAACAGGAAAACAACCAGTTTTCATACTTTTTATTTTAATAATAGAAATGCATATCGTTTTGTGGTTTTACTTTGAAAAATGATTGCTTGAATCATGGACTTTATTGTCAGATCAGCACCAACAGTGAAAGTCCATTTCTGATTTTACTGTTGTTTGCACCATATGTTTTGTCACACTGTAATGCTTTACTTGGATACACTTCAAAATATGTTTTATACCCCAGGGCGGGCGGGGGTATTAAACCAGGTGTCCCAGGAATTATGTTAGGAATCTGTCCATCCAAGATTTTTGTCCAACCTATTTCTCAAAGACTATTCACCTGATTCTTTTCAACTTTGACACACGTGTTCTTTACCACTGGGAGAGGTATAGTCCACAGTTTGATGGCTGTATTTCAATTTTTAATTTTTTTTTTTTTTTTTTTTACAAATCTGTAAAAATTTCAACTTAGAAAATTTGTCAATTCCTCAAACGTTTTTCACCTAATTCTTTTCAAATTTGACACATGTTCTTTACATGTGCCTTTCTCTCACATATTGCATTTTAAAACATTGAAAGTCAATAATAATAATAATAATAATAATAATAATAATAATAATAGTACATTTTATTTATAGGCGCCTTTCAGGACACTCAAGGTCACTGTACAAAGTTGTTAAAAGTAAATAAAATAAATAAAACACAATTACAATTACACATATACATATATAAAACACAAAGGTTCATAAAATGGCAGTGGATAAAAGTGAAATTATAGAATTGAGTAGGTCTGTCTGAATAAATAAGTCTTAAGCTGGGATTTGAAGGTGGTAATAGAATCACAATTTTTTATGTATTTCGGGAGGGCATTCCAGAGGCGGGGGGCTGAGCGGCTGAAAGCTCTGGACCCCATGGTAGTCAAGCGGGCAGGTGGGAGGGTGAGTTGGATAGATGAAGATGACCTGAGACTGCGGGTGGGAGTGTTTATGTGGAGGAGGTTACTGAGGTACTGAGGGGTGAGGTGGTTTATGGCCTTGAAAGTGAGAAGTAGAATTTTATACATGATGCGAAATTTAACAGGAAGCCAGTGGAGTTGTTGCAGGACAGGTGTTATGTGACTCATGGATGAGGTTCTGGTGACGATATGGGCAGCAGAGTTTATGAAGAGATTTGTTTGGTAAACCAAAGTAAAGGGAGTTGCAGTAATCTAGGCGGGATGTGACCAGGCTATGGACCAGAATTGCAGTATTGTTGGGGGAGAGGGATGGACGGAGACGGGAGATATTGCGCAGGTGGAAATAGGCTAAACGGGAGATATTATTAATATGAGATTGAAAAGAGAGGGTGTTATCAAGGATGACACCCAGACTCTTAACCTGGGGGGAGGGAGAAACTGGGGAATTGTCAATCTGAATGGAAAAGTTATTTTAGATAGGGTGGATTTAGTGCCAATAAGAAGAATTTCTGTTTTGTTACTGTTAAGTTTGAGAAAGTTGATGGAGAACCAAGCTCTAATTTCCTGTAGACAGTTAGAGAGGTAAGTGGGTGGAAGGGTGGAATTGGGTTTGGTGGACAGGTAGAGCTGGGTGTCATCCGCATGACAATGGAAATGAATATTGTACTTATGAAATATTTGACCAAGGGGGATGAGATAAATGATAAATAAAAGGGGCCCAAGAACAGAGCCTTGGGGAACACCAGAGGAGAGGGGGGATGGGTGGGATGTGAATGTTTTCAGTTGAATGAACTGAGTGTGGCCAGAGAGGTAAGAGATGAACCAGTCTAGAGGTGTGTCTGAGATGCCAGTGGAGGCTAGTCTGTGGATGAGAATGGAGTGGGAGATAGTGTCAAAAGCTGCTGTTAAATCAAGAAGAATGAGTATTGTAAGGAGTCCAGAGTCAGCAGCATAAGGAGGTAATTTGTGATCTTTAAGAGCTAGTTAAGACTAAAAATTAATTGCTGGGTAGGCAGGGTATCAGGGAGCTGGAGAGACAAAGTGTTGTGTGACTTGGTGGCTGTATCTGTAAGCTTTGCTGACTTTTCTAATTGTTGGAAGTAATTTTACATAGACACCTGGTTAAGTGGCATTAATCGGCATTAATGCGGGATACAGTTTTGGATCTACAACCCAAAATAATTCAACAAATGCAAGGATATATAGGCCAGTGGGACAAGTGTTCCCCTAACCCTCCATCGGATGTCAGCCAGGATGTGTGCACACTGTCATGGCTCCTTACTACTGGGACTTCATTTTAACATGCCATAGATGGTTTTACTAGTATTAGTCCCAAAATGAAATTCTTGTAGATCCTCACCTCCAAAGTGAAAGACTCAGTGTTGGTAACACACATACCATCACACACTACACACTACACAACACCAGTGTCTGGTGTCGTGACCTGTAACCTGTGTCTGTATAGTCCCCAGTTCTTATTGTTTTTTTTTTTTTGGCTAACTGTCAGCATTTTGAATACCAAGTCACAAAAAGTGTATCTGGCAGATGTACACACACCTAAATACACACACCAAGTAGGAGCATCCTTTTTTTGGTGATCCGTGAAAAAAAATCCCAAAGCGATGTTGCTGTGTCTGCCCTGTCCTTAGATAAAGTTGACCTTTAAGTTTGAGTCCCCACCACACGCCCCCCGCCCTGCCCCACCCCCTCTACCTCTCCTCCCTTGTACTCCTCCGCATCCTCCTGTCAGAGCACGACGGAGCTTTCACTAACCTGTTCTGTCAGTGTGCCAAGACGTGTGGATGATTGAAGCTTCCCAGTCCCTTTCACCTCAGCCACAGCTGCCACTTTCACCTCTGTCAGCTCTCAGGCCACTGCATCTTCTTTTGTGCTGCATTTATTACGATTTTTTTTTTTTTTTTTTAAGTTGAACAACATTTAACTAATGATTTGGAGAGGTGTCAGTCCAGAGGCTTCAGCTTTTTACTGAAGCTCTTATTTACAGATATTTTCTGAATTATACAGATTTACAATTCCATAAGACACTGATCCTGACAAGTAATAATCACAGTAAATATAATGTGTTTAGTTTTGGTGAAAGAAATACAGGTCACAGTGGTTTACAAAGAAAAATACCCTGTGGTTTACCCAAAATAGAAATGGAAGGGACATAAAAACAGGGATAAGACCCATTTTATAAGAAATTAGAAGACATTAAATTGTTTGCATACGACAAAAGCTAAAATCCGCTGAATAAAATTGAATAATGTTTATAGAAAAAAATACTGAAGTGCAAGAAAAAGCAGATGGAAAGTAAAAATATGTATCACATAAAGCTCAGGTTTTTAATCCACAATGCTTTTCAACAAAGGCAGAAGCTTCAGTGACTAAAAAAGGCATAATGACTCTGACAATATATGAAATTGCTGTACTTAATTTTCTACCAACTCAAGTGTATTTATATCTATATTAATAGAAACTATTCTGTCTTTAAGTTGCAGCAGAATTTTTCCAATTTACACTCTATTGAATTTAATGTTTAGATGGTATTAATCGATGTGTTTAGAGATAATTGTCTTTTTTGTGTTAACTAAATAAGAGAAAAACAGTACATATACCAATCCAACTTCGAAGCAGTTTTTATGTTTTTTTTGGCCCAAGAGTAAAAAGGCAGCTGAGCTGATGAGTAATGTAAAGGACATGGGGAAGATTGAGGAAGCCAAAGCCAGTTAGGACCACGGTGAAACTGACCAAGCATGAAGCCACTGTGCATGTCTAATGACATATTCAGCGCTTCACTTCAACAGCCTTTGATATGTGTTGAAACCTGTGCAGAGTGTCATCTTATGTGTGTTAAATTTAATCTTTGATGTTCTAGGCCTCAAAATAAATGAATCAACAAATAAAAAATATAACATAAATAAATACAATCTAAAAATAAACAAGTGTGGAATTTTTGCAGAAAGGTATTCCTTTTGAGCTTGTTTTATTTTTTGATTTTATTTTTTTGTCGACAGTGACCATGACAGTCCAATTTATTTATTTGTGGTGGCCATGGAGGTAGAGCGGGTCGTTCAATAACTGAAGCACTGGCATTTCAAATCCCACCCTGTCCTAGTCATGTGCTGTTGTGTCCTTGTGCAAGACACTTCACCCTCCTTGCCTCCACTGTCACTCACTGGTGTGTGAATGTGTATGAATGTTTGGTGGTCGGAGGGGCCGTTTGGTGCGAATTGGCAGCCACGCTTCCATCAGCCTGTCCAGGGCAGCTGTGTGTAGTTTACCACCACCAGAGTGGGAATGTGAGAGTGAATGAATAATGGATCAGTAATGTAAAGCACTTTGGGTGCCTTGAAAAGCACTATAGAAATGTATTCCATTATTATTTTTTATTCTAATTATTATTATTATTATTATTATTATTATTATTATTATTATTATTATTATTAGTCCGAATGGGTTCTGCAGATAATGTCTACTGTGAACTAAGACTGCTCTGACAAAGTCTGTAGGTCCCACTGCCTTCATCAGACAGCAGGTAATTTTTTACATTCCTGAAATTAATGACCTTGCAATATATTGTAATCTGAGATGGAACAAGAATTCTACCCACTTCTGTGAATGTGATATAAAAATTGCTTTTCATATTCAGTCAGACATGACGTTGCTGCTCTACTTCATAGCTTGACACAGAAGCTTGGTGACGTGTCCTCCAAACAATAAACCATATCACAAACTGCAAATAAAGTCTGAAGCCCACCTATCACAAGAATAAAAGCCAAAGTTCTGCAAGAGTGTACACTTCACAGTGAGTGCAATCATTTTTTTCCTGTCACAAAAGCAGTATTTTGACTAAATGCTCAGGTTTATCTGGTACTTATTTATTTTTTGCATCTGTGCAAACAGTAAAGTTAAAATATCTAATCAGAACAACATTCATTCTTTCATTCGTTCATTCATTCCTTGATGAATTCATTCATTATTTTCTCTGGATTGCATGGTTTATGAATGATCAAATTCTATAGTTCATCTGTTACAGGACTACATTTATTCAGTGCTCTTAAATTGATTGTAATAATTTTGCAGAGTTGTTAATGTCAGTGTCCAGCCCTTCACACCTATCAGACCAAGCTTACATTATTGTGGATTTTAGTGGTTATTTATTTTCCCTTTATTCTTCATCCTGTCTTTACAGCCAAGCCTTTACCTATGCTACTTTCTTCATCATCTTGTTCTTTTTCTTCTCTCCACTTGCCTCCTCTTATTGTCTCCTCTTTCAGTAGCAGAGGCAGTATGCCCCCAAGAGAAGCCCTGGGGGGCTGTAAAGGTCTCTGAGCTAACCCCATTACTCTGCTGAGAGCATGGGGACACTGACACTAATGACTGTTAGAGCCATGCAGCTAGCTCTCAAAGCCTGTCAAACCAACACAGATAGCGCTTCAGGCCGATGTCAAGGAGATAATAGGCTCTTCAAGAGGTTGTAGAGAGGCATATATGTCCTCCACCACAGATTATGGTATATTCACTGATGAATAATCAATACTATTACATTTTAATGAATATTTGTGTTTCAAGAGAAATTCTGTAACAGTGCACTTTTTCAGTTACTGTATTCTCTGAGTGATGAGGCATGCTTGTACTTTGAATGCATATGGACTGTATGAGATGCACATTTAGATTATCAGGGAAGAAGGCATTACTGAGTTACTTCTATCCTGTTACTTTGTCCCCGTTCTGTTTCATATGCAACAACTCAGGAATGTCTTGACAGAATGTTTTCACATTTGGCACAAAAGTTCAGCAGGACTAAGAGATGAGCTGGACTAAAACTGAATTAAGATTTTGATGGCCATAGGTCAAGGACATTCACAAAACATCATAAAACACATTTCTGACCATAACGCAAGACCTTACACACCAATTCCGAAGACAATTGAGCACAGGTACGGATGAACAGATAAGATTTGAGTGAAGGTTGTTGAAACCTCACTCAACAGGATTATGTACAATCTGCTGAACTGATTTTGATGAATCTTGGTGGAAGATTAGGGTTTGGACCAAGGTTGAATTCCTTACATTTTATCAAGGAGATTCGTAAAAAGGGTGACGCCTGGAGTTCTTCATCACTGTCAGGCCATTTGGCGGAGGTACCTCCGCTATCAGTTGTCCATGTTGGGATATTTAGCTTACCGGCCAACAGGCCGTAAGCTTTTGTCGTCATGCGGCCTCCGTCGGCGTCGTCTGTCATCGTCGTCCGTTACAAAAATTTCAGTTGTCTTCTTCTCCGAAACTACAATTCTGATTGACTTCAAACTTGGTATACAGCTTCTTTATGATCATGTCAACAAAAGTTAGTGAAATTATTTGGATCTGGATCTGATTCTGGATTTGGTGCCACTTTGAAAAATTTCCCCATTATAACAGATAGGGAGTGGATGGATGCAATAACTCAGTAAATATAAATGATATCCAGTGTAAATTTCTACAGTCCAGCCCTGATGGGGAGATGACCAAAACATAATGTCCACATGCTGATCAGGATCTTCTTCTGGATCCGGGAACTTACGGAAAATTTAACATGGGCTCTTCTGGGGAAAACATTTCAATCATCTTTTTCTCTGAAACTCCAGTTCTGATTGACTTCAAACTTGGTATACAGCTTCTGTATGATGATGTCAACACAAAATATTGAAATTATTTCTATCCGGATCTGATTCTGGATTTGGTGTGACTTTGAAAATTGTTCCCATTGTAAGAGATAGGAAGTGGATTGAATCAGTAAGTATCAATGATATCAAGTTGGAATTTGAATTTTTTACAGATCTGATTGGAATATGACCAAAACATTGGCTATTTCTGTAATATAATAAATACACATAACTGGGTGATAATAAATGGCATCTGGATACATTTCCCAAAGCTTTTAATTTGGCCGGTAAGCTACAGGGTCTTTGGTCCTATTTTTAACTATGTCAGCAGGCAAAAAATATTCTGTGATGATATTTGTCCCCTATAACTCTCTGATTCCACTGATGGTGGACTTGAACACAGTCTTCTCACATATCTTAGTAAAAAAAAAAGCCACACCCAGAATAAAGCATTATTCAGAATATCCAGTTCATGTAGAATGTCACATTGACAATATTTTGGGCTGAATTAGTGAGCAGCAGTATGCATGTATGCAGTGTACATAGGGACTGTGAAGCTTTGATTATTTACTATGAGTTTAATATTTTACATGGCCATCGTGTCGTAGCCACTGAGATCAGTTTAGGTATGAGATGGACTACATAAACCTTTTCACATGTTAATTAGATCACACTTACAGGGCTGTGTGACTGATGGAAAAAAATCATATTGCGATTACTATGGAGAATATTTCAAGTTTAGATGATGTTTGCTTGGTCATGAAGTAAAATATATGCATTACTGCCAATTTTAATATTTTTTTCCAACTCAAACCCAGAAAGTTAACTCTACTGTATAATATTCCACCACTGCTCTATATCAGTGTAGATTTCATAGAGGTTTCGGGGCAAGCAGTATGGCGTTAACATATCCTAAGTGAAACCTGCATTAGTATTGGAAACACCTTTTTTTCTGATGTGTTAATGCGTTAGATTTTATTTTTATTTAAACACATATTCACCTCCATGTACACACTATATTAACACCTTGTCATATTCACACCATATGTCTTCCCTTACTGCACTCATGTACACATACATTCTCGTGACTTGTTCTACATTGTCATTTCTATGCACTAGTGCTAACATGTGCACATTCTCTTTAATAGCACACACGGACCCAGACATATTAACTCCCTCACTCTGTGCCACAGTCACACGGCAGCACCCCATTGCTAGGATAAGATGTGTAAGCCCTGCTTCTCTCCATTTAAACTACTCCAGCTCTCTAGATGCCTGCGTGGTCCACATTCCCAGACAGGCATAACTCTTCGACGCTACAACCTAAGCACATAGCATGGCATTTTACTGGCCTGTTGTGTTATTGTGACAAAGATCAAAGGTTGAACTTGAAAAGTCCTCCACAGAGAAAGCTCTGCCAAAGGTGGTATTACATTTATGTTGAGTTTTTCCAATGGCAGGTTTTACAGTGAGCAGTCATGTCCTGCGTGAGTGAGTTGAACAATAAGTGGCTTTAACAAGCAATAAAAAGACACTTACAACTGATAAGGCATCTCACTTAGCTTAATGAAGGGCTCAGCCAACCTTTTGCTATTGCCTTTCATTAAAGACAACCAAGAGAGTGTTTTAATTCTGAGGCCAATGAGCATGTGAAATGGATGGATAAAGGGGATTTTGGAGGAATGTTCATGGAAGAGTTCATGGAAATCATCAAGGAGAAGAGATGATAGATGCTCTAGGCACACACAAAGTCTGTACATATGGCTTTATCATCAGTCACTGCAGGAATGCTATAAAATACACGATCACCACTTGTAGCGTCCTTGGCAGCACTACAGTCCTGCTGTAGAAAAATGCATCAGTCAACAGTTTTCTTTGCTAATGCGTGTTCAAGCTTTAATTTACTTTTTGACAAAATGTAGACATTCTTACATGGTTCATCTTTTATATTGGGAATTCTTGATACAGTATTTTTTCTGAAACCAAAACAAGTATGACATTTTTTCTGTGGAATTCTCTCATTTCCTTTCCTTTCCTTTTTTTTTTTTTTTTTTTAACAACTGGAGCCAAGTAACTCAAATTGTAAATGTTGTCGAGACACAAACGTGTCAGATCAAATGCTGAAACCATTTTTTGACACACTGTTTTTCTTAGAAGCAGTGTTGCGCTCTACTGTAGGAATTCTGAAGTCTGTACTGAAACTAAGAGGGTGACGTTAAAGCCACTTTCCTACTTGAAGGCAACTCCAGACATTTTGAGTCTTGCTCACTTTGTGCTGCACATGATTTCCTTCTAATGTGAACATGATTTGCATGGATTCTTGAGTACATGTGTGAAGTTTGTGTAAAGGTAAATCTGGCCAAGGCCACTCATTCATTGTTCACTCCACTTATCTTACTGTTGTTAATACTGAGATTATTTGAGTTTAACATAACATGTGACCTTCATGGGTAAGATTCCCACAAAGGTAAATCGTCTTTGCCTGCATGTTGTATTATCTGCTAAAAGTTTAATTACATGTACAGGGTGGGGAAGCAAAATTTACAATGAACATTTAGTTGTTTTTTCTCAGCAGGCACTACGTCAGTTGTTTTGAAACCAAACATATACTGATGTCATAATCATACCTAACACTATTATCCATACCTTTTCAGAAACTTTTGCCCATATGAGTAATCAGGAAAGCAAACGTCAAAGAGTGTGTGATTTGCTGAATGCACTCGTCACACCAAAGGAGATTTCAAAAATAGTTGGAGTGTCCATAAAGACTGTTTATAATGGAAAGAAGAGAATGACTATGAGCAAAACTATTACCAGAAAGTCTGGAAGATACTATTAAAGAAGAATGGGAGAAGGTGTCACCCCAATATTTGAGGAACAGTTGCGTAAGTTTCATGAAGCGTGTGAAGGCAGTTATTGAGAAAGAAGGAGGACACATAGAAAAAAAACATTTTCTATTATGGACATTTTCTTGTGGCAAATAAATTCTCATGACTTTCAATAAACTAATTGGTCATACACTGTCTTTCAATCCCTGCCTCAAAATATTGTAAATTTTGCTTCCCCACCCTGTATGTAATGTAAAATTATTTTACATATAAAAGCGGTTGCCAAGTCCACCTGTAAGTGATGCAGTGCAGCAGCTCTAAATGGTAAGGCCAGTTCCTAGTGCAGACACCCAGAAGAATGACACATGTCTAACCAAAACCTCCCATGAGAAGACGGCTGTTCAAACCCAGTTCTGACATGAGGCCAAGACAAGGTTGAACCAAAACACCCACAAGACAGAGAGTTTGGAGTCACAACACTCAGATACAAATTAAAGCCAACAACCTGCAAGTCCAAGTCAAAACCTCCACAAGTGTGAGATGACTGAAAACAGACACAATGCTTCTAGATGCAGATGAAAGGTCTTTTAAAACATTCAAAGGTATGCAAAATTCAGCAGCTTTTATTTGCTGTGTCTAAAATGGCAACATTTTATTTGTAGTCCACTTATAAAGAGTTTAAAGAGTATTTGTAACATTTCAAGAGCTGTTTTGGTTTATTTGTAGTTGAATCATTGCACGTACTTCAGAAAATATGTTCAACATCACTGCCTTTTTCAAACTTTTAATGCATGAATTATCAGAAAAAATTATCCATATTTATTCTTACCAAAAAGGTTATATTATCACTCCTGCTTAAGAATTTGTTATAGCTATAAATTGTGCAAGTTGCTGAAGTAGTTGTTCATTACCCACTCATAACACATTCTTACTTTTAATACATGACTTATCTCTGCTTTTTTTTTTTTTTTTAATTCTTTTTACACTTTTTTCACTCCAGGTTTGCAAACGCAAACAGATCACAGTCTGTTTGATCAGTTTAACTGCCTCTGCTTTGCATCTTGACTTTTCCACTTCAGTTTCTCACATTAATTCTAGTGTGTCTGTTCTTTTATTGTCTTCCTCCTCTATCCTCTCCATCTCTTTACACCACTTAGATGTGCTTGACTCACCTAGTAAATCATGGATCAAAACAAAAAACAAAATAATGTACTTAGTGCAGTAATACTAAAGTAATGCAATATATATATGTTTCAGTTAAATATTGAATGTTATCCGTTAAAATGGTACAAATCAGGGGTCTCAAACATGCGTCTCGGGGGCCAAATGCGGCCCACCAAAGGTTCCCATGCGGCCCCTGGGATGAGTTTACAAAGTGCAAAAATTCCACAGTCAAGGCTGTGGAACTCATTTTAGTTCAGGCTCCACATACAGACCAATATGATCTACAGTCAAATAATAACAGCAGAATAACCGACAAAAAATAATGAATCCATATTTTCTTCTCAGTTTGATGTGACAAAAAATATTACACTATGCCTATAAACAATGACAACTTCAAATTTTTACCTCCGCCAAGGAGGTCATGTTTTTGCCGGCGTTGGTTTGTTTGTCAGTCTGTGTGCAAGATAACTCAAAAGTTATGGACGGATTTGGATGAAAATTTCAGGAAATGTTGATACTGGCACAAGGAACAAGTGATTAAATTTTGGTGGGGGTGGGGGTGGGGCACTGATCTGCCTTGGCGGAGGTCTGTGCTCTCCGAGTGCTTTTGTAGTTGTCTTTGTTTTAGTGCAAAAAATGACATTAAATTCTGAAAATATTTACATTTACAAACTATCCTGTAACAATAAAATGTGAAAAACCTGAACAAATATGAACAACCTGAAATGTCTAAAGAAAATTCAGCACAATTTGAACTATTTTCTGCCTGTTACTAAGTGTTTAGTGTCTTTGTAGATTCGATCCATAATGCACATGTAGAAATGATAAGTTGAGGCAGAATATTGTTAAAATTGCACTTATTTTTCTTCAGAAATTTCAGTTTTTTCAGGTTATTCACATCTTTTTTGTTTGAATAGTTTATAAAAGTATTTTCATAATATAATGGGGTTTTTTGCACTAAAACAAAGACAGAAATTTGGAGTTGTCATTATTTATGTGTTATTCTGTTATTATTTTACTGGTTTGGCCCACTGGAGATCAAATCAGGCTGAATGTGGAACCTGAAAGAAAATGAGTTTGAGAGCCCTGGTATAAATACTCTGTAGCTGGACCATCCAAAGTGTTACCATTAAGTTTACTAAAGGTTTACTTTTAAGTGTAACATTACAAGTATCTGAGTATATTTAGTGTCAGTGTGAGCATGTTGGCAAAAGGTGTGTGTGTGTGTGTGTGTGTGTGTGTATACACGTATACACTTGGACAGTGTCTTTAAGACGAGCCACTCAGCTGTCAGCTCAGCCACATGTGACAGATGAGGCGCTCAGCAATCTCAGTGACAGGCACAAGATGTCCCGGACTGCCAGCGGCGCACACACTGACACTGACGCACACACACCGGCAACAAACACACACACACTGAATAAAATGTAGCTCAAACAGATGCCCTCAGCTGCGAATCATGCCTACTGGTCAAATATATGTTTTTAAAGATGAACAGGTAGCTGTAGAAGACAAGGCCAAAGCAAGCGAGTGATCTCTTGACATTTTAACTAATTCCTTCTAGCTTGTGGTTTCTTGCACATTTGTGAGATTTGCTAGCAGCCAGAATTGGCTTTTTCACATATGCAACCTGTCATGTTAGATTGGACAATGACATGGAACAGAGGGGAGACGTGATGGCTCAAACGCTGCAACGGATTGTGATTGGATTTAGATGACACCACCGGCTTGAGGCTACTGGCCTTTGTGCTCAAGCTGTGGGTTTAGAAGTGGATTCTTTAACTGTCTCATACATTGGCAAACATCTCAGCATGAAGCCAGCTGTATGTGCAGCTGTATGTAGTTCCCGTTTGATTTCCCTCCCACAGACAGTATATGCCATTATTCTATTTGAAGGTGTAAATTTAAGTCTCGTCACCAGATCAGGCTTGCACTGTACAAACTCTTAAAGCCTTTTGTGCCAGTTCTGACGGTCTTCATAGGGGCAGGTGTTGCATACTTGCTTGTCTGATTCTTAGGTGAGGTGTGATTAGTCATAGTTCAGCTTTGGGGCGACATTTAGGATGTTCGGTGACTCTGCTTGTTTGTTTACGTACACGAGCTCTAGACAGGCCACAGTGGCATTGCGTGATGGAACAGGCTGTACCTGCCACGGGCCCGTGTTTGGTGGCTCTGGGCGAACACACGGTACCTGTCAAAAGCAGTTAGAGCCCCGTTCAGCAGCCTGCCCTGCATGGCAACCCATCAGACGCCAGCTGAACTTTTCACTTGTCAATTCTGAAAGGTTAGCGCTAAAATCAGCAGCGACGGATGCAAATGGATGGATGCTTTCCTGGCATTTTTGTGCAGGGATGGTTCATGTCGCCTAGACCACCTTGTCTGCCCCCCCAACATCTATGCTGCTCTGTCACAGCTTCTGTTTAGCCCTTCTGTTCCCCTTTCAGAACACATCTGTCTGTAAGGGCAGCTAATAGCGACCTTTTCAGGCCTTGAGTAATATTCACTGGTGGTTTGGTTCATCTTGCATCTCTCACCCACTCACCTTACCATCTCATATACTCGATTAATCAGGTTTTTGTAATGTTTGCAGTATTTTGTATATATTTCATATTCGAGAGATAGTGAAGGGTGTGATCTTATATGCCTATAGTGGGCACACACTAAATGACTTTCAGGTCAAATCTAAATGTGACAATTGTGGCGACTGATTGGGCCCAGATGGACCCAGTCTGGAGTCCAGTCATACTTGTAAAGATTTTTAAAAACTTGTGCAATATTTCTAGTCTTTAATTGTTGTGACTGACACATGATTGTTGAATGTTACCTGAGTGATGATAAATGAACCCAAGGTGTGGAAAGATGAGCAAAAAGGCTTGTGTTCTAAGGTGAAATGGTGAAAGAACCTTAGCTTTATTTAAGTATTTTACAAACTTTGTTGACATTCCTTTTCCCTCTCCTTTTCCCTCTATATGGTCAATATGGACCGTGAAGTCCACATTGAACACAGCTCTCCTTCGAGGATCTCACCCAAGCATTTTATTAGTCCAACTTGCAAATGGCAAAACTGTCAGGCTTTTCAAATGACTGTTTTACGCAAAAAACAATGCAAGTTCAGTAGGCTTTGAAATCACTGAAAAGACTGATTTTTGGGACAGGAAGTTGCTGCAAAACACAAACTGTACACTCATCCTGTTCCAAAAAGTTTAGCCTTAAACTATGGAAGTGATTGGAAAATGGACTTTTGGACATGGATTAAAATGGAATTGGTCTGACATCAGACAAGTGCCTGTTTTATGGACTCCCTTGAGTTTTTGGCTGCTTATAGGGTTTTTTTCCTGCAGCCTTGTTTGGTGTGGACAATATGATTGTTGACATATTGATGCTACACAGTATAATGTACAAACCAAATGAGTGTCAAAAATTTTATTTTGGAAAACAAACTGTAGAATGCGACTGTATTTTTCAGTAAAGAAACATTGAATGATTTAAATGTTTACTTCAGTGATTTTTACTATAATTTCTATTCAGGTGGAGCTGAAGATGAAGTACAATGACCAGCACTGCAAGACTAGAGGTTTGCTTCCAGGCAGTCGCTGGTATGAGATTCAGGCTTATAGAGCTTTGAATCAGGCCCTGGGAAGGTAAAGCAGGCTCTTCCATGTTGGCTCTTCACTTAAGATTTATTCTTGTGCTCTATCTTTAATCTTCACATTTGATTTTACAGGTGTATCCGCCACAGAAATGACTGGGGTGCCCTGATTCTAGTGGATGACCGTTACAGGAATAATCCAAATAAGTATATCACAGGTACTTGGTATTCTTTGTCCTACTGAACAGCTTATCAGCTTGAACACTAGATGGCAATAGTTATCCATTCTAAGGCTTGAAAGAACGTTTGGCTCTGTTGTGTGTGTTTGTGCATCTCAGGTCTATCCAAATGGGTCCGCCAGCTCGTCCGGCATCACGACAGCTTCAGTAATGCCATGCAGTCTTTAGTAGCATTCTCTCAGCTGCAGCAGAAGGTGGGGGCGGCCGCTGCAGACAGCCCACCCCTCAGCTCTACCGTCTCATTCCCAACCTGTCACATGCCCACAACTGTAGCAGGACCAGATCTGTCGAAGGCCTCTGAACCTCAAACACCCCTATCAGCGGTCTGCCCAGTTGAACCCCAGCAGGACACGTGTCCCCCGACCTTTGTTTCTGATAAACAGTTAAAGGCAGAAACAGATGGTAATGCAGGTAAGTTCAAGTTAAATGCTCAAGACTTCAGTCCAGCCAGATAATTTTTTTTATTCAAGTCCCTACAAACATCAGTGTCTCTTCAACTTTTGTCAGGGACTTTTTTTTTAATCGTACTTCTGCTTTCATTTGGTTTATACAGAATAAATAAAGGTCTGTAAATTGAAAGTTTTTCTGAGTGTGAAATTCTGGGCCAATACTGATGTTTAAAATTAAAATTTGGCTGATAGCTGACTCAAGCCATTTTTTGCTTGGTTGTTTATCCCAGTTTTTCTACCAGGGGAAGTATGCAATCAGTATTGTAAAATATAAGTGAACTGAAATCACTTATAATCTGTCATCCCTTTATCACACTACATTGGAATGAGCACATGTAAATAATATTAAGTTGGAAACAATCTTTATTATAAGAAAACGGGTAAATACTGACCACAGTGAAATGATCTTATTTGCCCATAGGCCAAAAGGCAGTCAACAAGGCCAATATTTCTGGGCATCATGCATTTTTGTCTTCAAATTTATGTTAGTGTTAAAGTTATTATTGACACTTATTGTTTGAATGTCTAGGATTAAAAAATGGAAACAAGACTGACAATAAAACCTCCTTAACTACTAAATTTATGTGAAAACACAAATGTTTTACACCATTTATCAAACAAAAAAGTATAGAATCTGCTTTGATTCAGTTTTTCTGATCATAGTAATGTGATGAAAAAGTTCCTAAACCTTTGATGAATTTTAAATTTTATGCAATAGAAACATTGACCGGGACCTACTCTGCCCTGTGTCTTTCTTCCTTTACCATGTAAAAGAGTGTGCAAGCTACTTTTCCACTCTAAAGGATGTATGAGCATGACATCACCCCCCAAAAATATGTCAAGGTGACATGTTTGCACATCGCCTTGGCGAACACCCATTGTTTTTGGGGTCATGACAAGGTCGAGCTGTTTGTCCATCTGAATTCTGTGTGGTGGATGAGGGGTGATAGCAGAGCAGTAGCAGACCTCCACCCTAACTCGCCCCCACCCTCCTCCTTTTCCTCCTTGTGGTTGGGGGTGGGAGCCATGGGATCAGTTGAGTGGCTTGCCTCATTACTGTAAGGTCTTTTGCGTGCCTGAGTGGCGCTGAAGCGAGCTGATGAGCAGATGTTGGACTGTTGCTTTTAATTAAATCCCCTTGACCTTTGTTTGGGCTATATTGAGCGTAAGGCTGCATTTACATCTTTCTTTATGGAACAGGCATGGGATGCCAGCCTCATTTCATTTTGACACTTAAAACCTGCTTTCCAAGTTGTAACGTCTTTTTGTCAGTTATAGCAGGACTGGACATAGTGGCAAAAAACGTGATCATGATGTTTTCCTCCACATTGATCAGTATTGATATTAATATTACTTTGTAACTTTACTGGCATCTTAAGAAAGAGGATTGATGAGTTTTACTACTGAAAGAATATATTGTGTCATTGGTTGATTGATAATACACAGCTTGGCCAAAACCTCAAGTATTTTGTTGTCTCACACCATGAGCTTTTACAGCAGAACTTATTTGCCATGGCATTGTTTTAATAAGCTTATGCAATATGGCAACATTTATCTGTCATTTTTTGGACACATAATGTTGCTGAATGTAAACAAGCCCAACCAAAGCAAGCCCAGATCATAACATGGCCCCCACAGGCCAATATATATACATATACAATTGTATATATATATATTTTTTGTTACTATGTAAAAGTGATTGGGATATTGTTATGACCTCCACTTTAAATGATCAAAAACCTAAAAGAACAAGAAAGGTACAAACATTTTCCGTTTTATTTTAATGTGCAAACCAAAAACTGCAGACTGATTGTCTGAAGTGGTTATTGCTGCTGTGTGATAGACATATTCATATTGAGTAAAAATATCCAGATCTTATCATTATTAATGTAAATGTTATTGTGGCCCTGTTTCGAGATCCTTGTAATGCCCAGTCCTAAGTTAAGCTAAGTTTAAAAATACATGTTTATATATATTTATAAATACATGTAGATTTTTTTTCCCCTTTTTTAACAAATTCTCATATAATATATATTAATTTATCTTTCTCATTCAGGTTGTTTGAAGATGATGTGCAATCCATCAGCGGAGCCCATCTACAATCCAAAAAGAACAGCTCAGCCCCTCTACCCCATTTTCACTTCAAGTCCCATCAGCACCTGCTTCAAGAAGCCAATCTTTAAGGAAAAAGGGTCGAGTGATTCCAACATGCATTTAGAGAGAGCTTGTTTCTCTGAGTCCTTTTTGAAACAGGACACTTCTTTACCCCAGAAAAACCAGGGAATGGAAAAACCACCCGCTGAAAATGGGTTCAGTGAAACAAAACCAGAAACTCATAGTGTGGGTCCAGAGCCTCCTACAAGAAGATCCCCTTCCACTTGTGAAAGTGAACCACTCTCATTGGATGATGGGAATGACGAAGATGAGGACCAGACTGTGTTTTTCACTCCAGAACTATTTGAGGGTGATGAAGGAGAAGAAGGAAGCCCACAGAAAGAGAGTGAGGCCAAGACACCTCCGAGAATTGTTGTGGAGTCACACAGCCAGGTCCTGCTGTCAGAAGAACTTTCTGGCTCTGAGCAGGCCCAAGGGCAAGGGCGAGCCCCTGCCTCTGATGGACAGAGTGCTTTTTTAGTCAGTAGGGACGGCACAGAGCTGTCACAGGAAAAGACAGAAGAAAAAGTCAGGCCAGAGCAGGAAGAGCAGATGGAAAACCAGAACAGGCAGACAGGCAATAGGCTTCGCAGGCTGTCCAGGTCCAGACATAAAGCTCCCCCCACTCCAGCAGGTAACCAACAACCTGGGTCACACAATGTGTTGTAAACAAAGCTAAATGTTATACGTTTCATGAACGTTATGGTGACAATCAGAAACAGGCGGTGGATCATTCCTGAAACAGTTGAATGTTCCAGTTTTATATCTGAGTCTTTCATGTTTGATGGTATCCGTGGTTGTCCAATGAAGCTGATATACGAGCTTTTCTTTTGGCCACTCATGTCTATGGCAGCCTTGCAAATTGTTGGTTAGTTGGTTTGAGCTGACTGTAAACAGGCAGGAGGCTGTGTGTTTCCCACTGCCATAAAATCCCCAATCTCAGGTGAATTATTCTAAGTGTGTTGTGTACAGTTGCAGAAAAAATTATTAGACCATCAAAAGTCATCAAAAACAACGGTTATGCAATCCAGTACTAACGCCTGTGTTTTTCATTGGACTAAAACAAGCAAAAGAAAGCATGGAATGCCTAAAAGCACTGTTTTTGGCAGTACAGTGCCATAGTTATTGATGTAAGAACTCAACATGGAAAATGGCGAGATATCAGCTCTGAAATTAAACTAAGAGCTATTTTTGTTATTGTATTTGTTCTTTAAGAAAACAAGGGGCAGTCTAATAATTCTTTCTGTGACTGTATATGATTTTGTTTACCACCTGAACCATATATTCTCTTCATATTTGACTAAAATAATTAATTAATGTAGCAGTGTGCAACATTTTGTGACATGTAAGGGTGGATCTTACAGCCAGTTCAGTAGCTTTCTAGAGCTGAATTGGTTTCTGATTTGACCAGTCCGGTCCAGTGTAGAAGCTTACGTTTTTTGATTTGATGCTGCTTAAGTCTCTGCAGCACTGAAGGTGGTGCTGTTTCACCAGCGGTAGTACTTCTTCATTATCTTATTTAATTTGTATGAGCAGTTGGCATTACTGCCGCCAGGTGGGCTGGAGCTGCAACACACCCAGTCATGGGCTTTGGTAGTCTTCATTTCTTCTTTTTGATTCCTTCAACCACCTTCGTATAAAGGTGAGATATTCTCATTACTGTCCAAGTCGTTGATAATGTTTAAATGTACTTTCTCATTCGTTTCTCCGTCCAGTGAGAAATTGGGGGCTTTTCTTTTGGTCATAAATTTATGCTGCACCTTTACAGACTGTTAGCTCCTTAGTTTGTGTACTTTGCTGAGAGCTGATTTAAATCAGGCAGTAGACCACATTCTGAATTCAGCGTATTCTACATGACTGAATCAGAAAATGCTTAGTTCAGAAATGACCAAACTCAGAATATCTAAACTAAATATGCTGTCTAGAATACCTGTTTCAAATTCAGATTATTATCATATTCAGAATAATACTAGAATATTAGTGTGTGTATAAATGTGGTTACTATGACATACGTAGTGACATCGTGTTCTTGGCATTTTCAACGTCATGTTGTCTGTATTTTACAGTTTGTCTTGTTCTGTATTCAGCTGCCTCCGGCCACTGGCTCACACACTATTACCAAACATACAGAGGATGATGAGGCTTCAGTGAAGCCAGCTTCCATCTCACAGAGCTGCTTCTTATGTCATGTGACAGTATGTCTTATTAAGGCCATTAATTTCTGTTCTCAGCATAAACCACATACAAACCAACATTAGTAAATTACAGTGCTGTTTGAATGTATGTTTTAACAAATCATTAAAACATGAAAACACGCAAATCTTCATTTGCTTTCTTGCAGAAACACTTGACTGTTCAGTTTTGTTCTAATGATATGATTGTAGAATATGGCCGTTAGTAGGCTTTAGACATGCCTCACTTCATCTAAAGAAGTGTGTTTTCATTCCCGCTTAAACATAATTAGGCATTTTAAGGTCATTAAAGTGTGGATGCACATTAGTTTACCTTTATTTGAAGTATTCGTCAACCTATCATGTCAAAAAAATATTTTTTTTCTATGTTCATTTTCTAGCAGTTTTTTGTGATAAGATTTTGTAAAAAAAAAAACAAAAAAACAAAAAAAAAAAACAATTTAAATAGTAATCACTACCGATTGCTAGGGGATGTTACCCTTTTGTTGTCATTGTTACAGATGATTTTTAACATTGTGGTGTTTGAAACGGTTCTGTCATAAAATGGATGGATTTAAAATACTTTGAAAAGACTAAAGACAGACAGACAGACTCTGGAAAGATGACGGTCACCATTATGATAACCATTAAGTTTAATCATCTTTTTGTGGAGTGTTTACATGACCTTTGTTACCATCACCCTGCAGCAGTATTGAAAGTGCATGTGAAACGTAAAATCTACAGACATTTAAACTTAAAAATTTTCACAAGTCTCTTTCATATCTTTGCCCTCCTAATGTCCACATCTGGATTAGGATCCATATTCTGTAGTAGGATTCTTCAATAACTTGGAACATTTTTAATTTCTAAATGTTGTTTTGTTATTGTTTGCTTTATGATTGCTGTACAGACTTAATCTGATAATAGGACTGACACTGAAATCACATCCACTTACCTTTAAAACTATCGATCGATTCATATCTTAAGTGTGTGTTTTAAGAGACAATGAAGTGATTTATAAAATATATATGATTCTTTGAGGATATTCCCAACATTGGAATCATTTAGCATGATCAACATGAAGGAACTTTTGGCAGGAACGTTTTAAAAACACTCATCTCACGGGAGTCCTTGAGCAGGTAGATCTAAAACCATTTATGTCGTCACAGCACCAGATGCACTATATGGACAAAAGTATCAGAACATATTGAATTCATATGTTCCATTGCTACTATGGGCCTGACCTACAAAACCATGACAACAAATATGATGATATTTTATAATTGCAATAAATATTATTGCAATATACATTTGTCTTTCATCTATAGCAGTGTTTTTCAACCATGGGGTCAGGACCATAGGCGGGGTCGCCTGGAATTCAAATGGGGTCGCCTGAAATTTCTAGTGATTGATAAAAATAAAAACGTACTAATAAAAAAAACATATGGTGAGTTGAGAGAGACAATCCCAATCCATAAAAGACATGACAAACTCTGAAGCTGAAACTGAAGCACTGTGGTACTGTTTATCTGTCAAATGTTCATTGTGGTCAGTTTCAGATGCTGCAGCTCTTTCATAATTCATAGTTTGAGTCATTGTTTTTTCAGTATTAATTGTCCTCCTTGTAAATCACAGCTGGACTGACTGTACAGATCCTGGCCAAGGAAAATAAAATTCTCACTTTGTGCAGTAATCTACACCTGGCTTTTCTGCCTCCATCCATAATAATATATGTTATATAGACTAAATGTCCTCTAAAATTAATGTGTATTTGAAACATAGTATAGCAAGGTATTACACGATCAAAAAAATAATAATTTTAGCAAAAAAAAGGTCTCAGTTTTGAATGTCTGGGGTCGCCAGAAATTTCTGTTGTTGAAATGGGGTCACGAGCGAAAAAAAGGTTTGGAACCACTGATCTATAGGATTATTATCCAGAATGCTTCAGAGTTTGCTTCTATTTAAAGTTACTCTGACATGGTCATTTTTATCATGATAATATTCCAAATTAAGCAGAACAGGAAGTCCTACAAGCTGTCGGTGTTATGTGTACCATCATTTTTGTCCACATAGTTTAGACATAAGACAATATCTGGCATATAGTGTGACAGCACCACATCATAAAACTCATAATAACACAAATATACTGTGTAGTACAAATAATATGACTGATGCTCACCACTGGGTTTTTCTTGATTATGTAAACCTGCAAAACTAAATCACTCACATGTCAGCCATTTGGGTCTCTGGTTTTATTTCTGTATACTTTTGGGTATTAATTTACTTTTCTAATTGACTTTTCTTTTGCGCACTCTATTCTTTTGCATCGTATGCATGTGAAGTACAGATCAGCCGTTTAATGGCCCCTACAGTAGCTGATGTTCAAGTCTGATGAGCTGAGGCCGTCTAATCAAGCCAGTGCTAAATGCAGACTCATCAAAAAGGATAAATTGAAGGCAGCCAGAAAAATGAGATTAAGCATGATTACACCGAGGTGATTTATCTCATTACAGCACAAACTTCACCAATGTGTGATTTTTGTAGACGAGCGGTGGAGACAAGTGTTCCATTAAAGCCTTTCTTTGCTTCTCAGCTGCCTGCCCAAGACCCTCGTATAGATAATCATGCATGACCACTCGTTAACATCATCAAAACACAGAGCGTGGAGAGGCCAGCGAATGTGTGTTAAAAGCACTTAATAGGCAGACCCACATTACTGAACCACTCAGTAATGGCTCTGAATGACTGTTTTTTCACATTAACCTAATTTGGCCCCTTCCCCAACCTCAAATCATTAAAGCTACACCAAGACAACATTTTTATTTGAAAAATGTGTCGCACTCTACCAAAATCACTAAGTGCACATACAACAGAAAAAGGAGTTTGTACCCATTAGTTTAAATCACACAGATTTGCGCTGTGTGACTATTGGGTTATAGACATTGGAAATATCAAATTATTTACAGTGAGACATGAGAAGGTCAGGTCATAAGTGCTTGGTATGAAAAGTTTAAACTCATTGTAGTGATTGAAGACCAGCCACACCGATAAAAATATACAGGGTATCTGTGGGTTAAAGTCTAAAATCCAATAAACGGATTTTTAGGCATTAAATTATCTTGAAATCCATTTTGACAAATTTTATTGGATTTACTTTGTCGAAGCCTGTGGTATTCAGGCATGAGAGTCACCATGGGAGAGTCATAAAAACATAACACCACTGTCAAGAGCCTCCAGAAACACACACCATTGCCCAGTGTCACTCTTTCTTCACATGGGGAGCATCATCACAGTCTCGCCTCAGCACACCAGGATATGAAATAGATCTTCAACTGGAATCTTAAACTGAACTTACTTAAACCTGAAGAAACCCTACCATATCATTTGTAAGGGTGTAAAGCAGTGGTTCCCAACCTTTTCTGGCTTGTGACCCCAATTTAACATCACATATTTCTGGCGACCCCAGACATTCAAAACGGAGACATTTTGCTAAAATTAATTTGTTTTCATCATTTAAAAGTTTGCTATACTATGTTGCAGATAAACGTTAATTTTAGAGAACATTTAGTCTATATAAATATAGTATTTTCTTTTGTTCAGACAAGGAATAGTTTTTAGATGTTACCTGCTTGACAGTTTCGACTGTGACTCCAGTCTTCCTCAGAAGCGTCATCCGACTAGTCTATATAATGTATATTATTCTGGACGGAGGCAGAAACGCCAGGTGTAGATTACTGCACAAAGTGAGAATTTCATTTTCCTTGGTCAGGATATGTACAGTCAGTCCAGCTTGGATTTACAAGGCTGACAATTAATAGTGAACAAACAAGAACTGAAACTATGAACAAGAAAAGCACTCGGAGAGCGCAGACCACCGCCAAGACAGATCTGACCCCCCCGATCACCACCAAAATTTAATAATTTCTTCCTTGTGCCAGTATCAACAATTCCTGAAAATTTCATGAAAATCCGTCCATAACTTTTTGAGTTATCTGGCTAACAAACAACAAAGACACACAAAGCAAAGCAAAGCACATTACTTCCTGGTGGAAGTAATTATGAAAGAGCTGCAGCATCTGAAACTGACCACAATGAACATTTGACAGATAAACAAAACCAAAGTGCTTCAGTTTCAGCTTCACAGTTTGTCATGTCTTTTATGTATTCGGATTGTCTCTCAACTCACCATAGGTTTTTTATTAGTAAGTTTTTGTTATTTTTGTTTTTTTTTTAATCAATTACTAGAAATTTCAGGCGACCCCACGTGGGGTCGGGACCCCAAGGTTGAAAAACACTGGTGTAAAGAGTAGCAAATTATGGACTTGAAATTGAATGAGTCCTTAAAATGTGGCCAGACATTTTGTTCATCTTGTGTGGGTCGATATGACACCAGTCTCTTGTGTGGCACTTCATTTCAACAGTGTCACATGAATGAGCACCGGCTGAATGTACAACCTGAATAACAACCTCTGCTTTTGCAACGTCTTCACTTTTACTTAATTCCTTTTTGTCAAACTGCCTGGTTGTTTATGTTGAAGGTGTTACTGCAGTGGCCTAAAGCCCAAAAAATGCTCATTCCTTTATTTGACTTTAAATAGGCAGTGGCACAAAGAAAGTGCATTAGTTTCATTAGTTTCCACAATATAGTTGAATTTGTAAATTGAATAAGTATAATTCTTTGTGTAGATTAAGTGATTGCTTTGTAAAATACTTTCTTAAAGTTGGACAAACTGCTGTGAAACTGCAAAAGTCTTGACAGGATTCATGGTCTTATCTGTCTCTCAAACCACTGAATGTGTTCCAGTTATTTTTAATAGCTTTTCATTTGCTGTAGCTTATTCCACATTTGGATTATTTGCTAAAATTGTGACTTTATTCCGAATGCCAGATGGAGGCTATGAAAGCAGAGGTGTAGGGAGAGACAGTCATCAGCAGATTCACACCAGGAGCAGCCAGAGGAGAGCAGGAAAGGCCAGAGCAGATGTTGAGTTGAAGGTGGTAAACCTGAACGCAAAGGGCAGACCTCACAGAGGATGTGGATCAAAAAATAATAGAGGTGAACAGAATGTTTCTCAGAGACATCCGCTGTCAGAGGTTCAGGAAAAAACATGCCAAAAAACAAATCCAAGTGTGAACAATGCAGTGAGGAACTCTGGAGAATCCACTGAATATAAAGCTCCCACAAAGCAGCAGAATACACCTGATGCTTCTGCAAGGCCTGTGTTCGACGTAGTGACTCCCAAACTACTAGACCTCAGCGGTCTGCAGGAAGCAGGAGCGGCGGAATGGAGTCACTGTAGTCCAGCAGTGACTGGTCCAGGAAGTCTGCACGCCAAGCCAAGAGGTAAATTAACTTCATTATATATAAAGTCATACATCAAAGGTTGTATAGTGTGTGTCCTTACAATGCATCAAGAACCTCAAGCCTCTAACTTTACGACTACATGATGACCAGTTGTGGGAGGAGTATTTAGACCAGGGGTGTCAAACATATGGCCCCTGGGCCAAAACTGGCCTGCAGAAGCTTCCAGTCCGGCCCGTGGGATGAATTTGCAAATTACACTAAAGATTAGGGCTGTGTATTGGCAAGAATCTGGCAATACGATACAGATCACAATACTAGAATCACGATACGATATATCACGGTATATCATGATACTGTTAAAAAGGCCATTTTTTGTTTTTCTTTTTTTTTTTTTTTTTTTTTTTTTAAGATTATTTCCTTAAAGAATTGCATTACACCAGAAATCTGCACAAATACTAAACACATTTTTATTTGATCCCAACAGGATCTAATGTTATATCACAACATTTTTCTAATTCTCCTAGTTTCCAAAGGAACTACCATCTGCCTCTCAGACAGTAAAAAGTGCTTTTAGGATGATTCAAATAACCATTATTTAATAAAACAGAGTTAAATAATAATAAATAAAATATAAACAAAAAAGAAAAACAAAACTGTAATATCTGCATTGGAATAAATACCTAAAAATATTGATACAGTACTTTTTAGTATCGATACAGTATTGTAAGATGAAATATCACAATATATTGCTGAACCGATATTTTCTAACGCCCCTACTAAAGATATTAATAGTCAAGGGTGTAAAACTCATTTAAGTTCCAAACTCCAATCTCCACAATTATAACAATATTCTGCCTAATACTAAATGTTTTATGTATTTGTAGATCCACTATGATCTGTAATGCACATATAAAAATGAAAAGTTGAGGTATAATATTGTACATAATATAAATTTTAGGTTATTGAAGTTTTTTTGTGAAAGGATAGTTTGTTAATGTAAACATATTTGTGCATAATTAAATTTTACTGTTTTACACTAAAAGTGTTAATTTGGAGTTCTCATTATTAACAGGCTATTATGCTATTATTTTGCTATTATTTTATAACCTGCTTGAGATCAAATTGGGCTGTTTGGCCCCTGAAGTAAAATGAGTTTGATAGCCCTGATTTAGACCCTTGCATGTAGTAAAAGTACAAATGAAACAAGTCTTTAATGTCTTTAATGAAATTGCAGCAAAATGTATGTAAAGTGTTTTCGATGGAAGTACTAGTGTGGCCCCTCTGATTGACAATAGAGTTATGAAACGTTGTTGTAGCATGTTACTAGGTGAGTTGTAAATGTATCTTAAATTTTGACAGAAAATCAGAACATCTGCAAAGGAAAATGTGAATTAATGTGGGTTTACTTCATCTACTGTCACATGAATATTAAGAGCTACTTTTCCACCAACTCACCATCATCATGGGTCAAAGTTTTCTCATTAGACCAGTGTTTTTCAACTTTGGGGTTGGGACCCCATGTGGGGTCACCTGGAATTCAAATGGGGCCGCCTGAATTTTCTAGTAATTGATAAAAAATTTAAAAAAAAGTACAAATAAAAAAATATTTGGTGAGTTGACAGAGACAATGCCAATCCATAAAAGACATGACAAACTGTGAGTCTGAAACTGCAGCACTGTGGTTCTGTTTATCTGTCAAATGTTCATTGTGGTCAGTTTCAGATGCTGCAGCTCTTTCATAATTCATAGTTTCAGTTCTTGTTTGTTCAGTGTTAATTGTCCTCCTTGTAAATCACAGCTGGACTGACTGTACATATCCTGACCAAGGAAAATCAAATTCTCCCTTTGTGCAGTAATCTACACCTGGATTCACTGCCTCAGTCCATAATAATATACATTATATAGGCTAAATGTCCTCTAAAATTAACATTTATTTACAGCATAGTATAGCAAACTATTACATGATCAAAAACAAATTAATTTTAGCAAAAAAAAAAAAAAGTCTCAGTTTTAAATGTTTGGGGTCACCAGAAATTTGTGATGTTAAAATGGGGTCACGAGCCAAAAAAGGTTGGAACCACTGCATTAGACGAAGTGTTTCATACACTAACCTGAGAAGCTGTCAAACATAAGGTCTGTATACATGCAGGTTTCTGACAGACCAGACTGAACTCAATCACTGGTCAGAATGTTCTAGTGAAGTCTTAACCTCTTTCACTATTTCTTGTCTAATTCAGTGAATATGCACAGGTGCAATTATTCACTAAATCTCTTTCCATTACACTTATTGGCATTTATCTAAATTTCCTTCATTTCCATTCAGAGTTTTTTTAATGTGCAAATTGACAATGCTAATAATGCTTATATGTCCAATTTGTTTTGTATAAATCTGAGTGCTCCACATAAATAATGGAAAAGGAAGGAGGAAAACAATGATCTGATGCACAAACTTGTTTTCAGTCTTTAGAGCTTTGTTTTGATTTTGAGTGAGAATTTAGTAAACATGAAAAAGGTTAGGATGAACAAAATCACTGATAGAGTTGTTCACAAGTAAAAATCTGAAATGTGGCTACTACTACAGTGTCGCCCACTGTTTGCTGTGTGTTCTATTTAAAAGGCTTGTTCTATTACCTGCTATACCAAAATGTAGCCACTGACTTGATGAGATGCAGTCAGGTAGAAGTATAAAATGTAAATACTAATATGTAAATACCTCAAAACTGATAAGTAAGATTCCTGCTGTCAAAAGCAATCTCCAAAGCTCTAAGGTTTCTACTTCACTGGTTTCCTGAAAGAATTAAAATGGGGCTTAAAATGTGAGCTGACTGAACTGTCAGCAGAGCTGGTAAACTTGACCTCGGAAAAGATGTTTAGCAGAGGTAACAGAGCCGAAAAGTCATGTAACCTGGCTCTTAGATATGTGATGGATGAATCCAATTAGATCTGGAAGGTGACCTGGTCCAACTTTTTTCAGTGTGCTAGTGTAGAGGGATGGTTGTGGAGAGTTTGAAAAGATTCACAAATCCTACCGCTGGGTTAAAGTGAGAAGAAAATCCAAATCACTCAAATGTGAAGTTTGAACGAATTGTTGCTTATCTGCTGTTCTGAGAAGTATGTCACAGTCATAAAGAGTAGATACTGACTGAGTACAACATCAAGATTTGCACATGTAGAAACTAAATGTGGAAACTGACTTCATTAACCCACAAAGACCCAAACAGCTACTGGCAACTAACATAATCTACTGGTGTAAAATGTTACTAATCCTATCAAGCCATGTAAATAATTGGTGTAAAATACAGTTACTCATTTTTTCATAGTCATCAGATATGTCCCATTTGGATGTTCAGAGGCTCCGTAGTGAACGTGGAAACACTGTCATCTTCTACAACATTGATTCACCAGTAAAACCCATGGAGTTGGATCACTGACAGTGGATGGACACACTTGTTTTATGTTCAATTATAGATATCTTTGCTGAAAAAGTCACTTTTTCTTTTTCTAATCCTTAACGTTAATCTGAGCTTTTATGAACATCTACATGATCAGTAAATTAGATATAGGAAAATACAAATATTGCAAGAAACAGTGATAAATCACTTAGGAAAGGTTAAATATAGAAAAAAAGGAATCTTTATGGGTTAAAATGTACCTGACTAATGCAAATTGGAACACAAGGGCTGAGGAATTTACTATCTGTAAAAAGAAACTGGTTATACTTAGCTTATATATTATTACAATCCAACACAACATATTTCATGAACATTATTAATTAGTCAAGTGACTTGCAAATTCCTTTATTTCACTCTTTGCATAAGGAAGGCATATAATACATCACTATAACTGACTGGGTGAATGATGGAAAGAAAAATTTAAGTAATACCTGATGAAGTAAGAAAGATTAGTTTTCATGAATTATAATTTCCCCCAAATGTATATACTGTATATTATTGAGATAATGATATGCTGCATGTAATTAAATGACTTTTTTTTAAAAATTTATGTCACATTTATTACATACTTCATCCTGCATATTAGAGCAATGAGTTGTAATGAAATCAATTTTTTTTTCAGCTCAGGAAAATAAAGAGAACCAAATAGAAACTAGAAAATCACTCAGAGAGCACATACCTCCACCAAGGCAGATCAAACCCCCCCCCCCCCCGATCACCACCAAAATGTAATCATTTGTTCCTTGTGCCAGTATCAGCATTTCTTGAAAATTTCATCCAAATCCGTCCATAAGTTTTTGAGTTATCTTGCTAACAGACAAACCCCGATGAAAACAACCTCCGCTGTTTCTTGGCGGAGGTAATAAAGTGTTACCAGTCATCAGACTCTGATGACAGTGGGGATGAAGGATGTTGCACCTGCTGTTTTTTCTTGCTGTCTATTTAATTCCAAACTGAAATTTATGAGCTTTTCTTTTTCTTTCAACAAAGCTTTAAAAGTACAAAGAACTTTCAAGCAGAAACGCCAGAGATGTTGGACCTCTCCAAGAACAAAGGTACAGTAAAACAGTAACAGGTTTGTTTGTTTCTTTACTGCCCATTTTAATGAACTGGTTCATTTGTTGTCTGGGTGTCACTTCCCATTTTGTCTTAAAATAGTTCTTATTTCAGTCATGAGGACTGTTTCAAGCATAAAGCCACTAAAGGCCTTCATCTGTGTTGGCCACCATCCAATAACTTGGAGTCAGTCTGTTTTCACTCAGTGGAAACATGGTGGATGTGAGTCATATCACTTGGTTACATATCCGGTCTGCAAAAGTACTGAAGGGTTTGACACAGACGTAAGAGATGTTGGCATAGACGCAATACAATACATGATTTATTTAAGTAAACAGGTTTACACCACATGGACAAAAAAGACAGTATCCGTTATTAATCTGCCATAGCATTAAAAGCTTTGAAAATCCTTCCACATCACACATTGTGTTAAAGATACAAATAGCAGTAGAGTATTTTTAACGACTTTTGATAACTTGAGCTTAAGTCACTTAAAGAACTGGTAAAAGTCGATAATTTAGTGTATTCTCTTGACTTTGTGTAAAATACTCAGACCTACTGATTCAAAGTGTGAAAAGGTATTTTTGACCCAAGTTCCATTGTTGTAACTTATGGATGTAAAGATATGAAAATGTCATATCACAGTTATTGTGACCAAAATTATCACGGTTATTATTATCGCGGTATTGTTGAAATTGTGCTCAAGATGTTCAAAAAGTACTTACATACACACTGAAATAATTTAACCAAGTTGTATTTTGAAAAAAAAAAAACAAAACAAAACAAAGAAAATAATAGGCACAATGTACCCTCTGTTGCAGAAACATTCAAATATTAACCCTTAGTGGTCTGAGTCTATTTTGTCTGTTTTTCAGTCCTTTTGATTTTGCCTTTATATATTATATAAACAAATGTTTACTATACCCATGTTTGGTATCTTTTTTTCCAGCACAACTTCATTTATATCATCTGTCTATTATTTTTTTCACTTTAACCTACTATAAAAACATGAAAGGACAAAAAAACACAAAAAATACATAAAATCCGATTTGAAAAATGTATATAATTTATTGCATAAATAACACACAGATGCTTAACAAACCTTTTCAGAGACTTTAAAAGTGAATATTGGTTCCAAATATTAGGTATAGAAAATTAAAATTGTAATAAATTAAAACTATACGCAAATATTTGACATAAAAGCAGATCTTCACATAGGGGTTTTCTCCAGAAAAGTGCCGTAATCAAACAGTTATCATGATAATTAGAATTTAAATGGTAATACTAACCATCTGCAATTTTACCACGGTTTATTGTTATACCGGTAATCGTCACATTCCTATTGTACCTAAATTTCATGTGAAGTGTATACTGTCCATCAAACACACCAATCATTGCATTTATTTCAATCCAGTTACCAACAAGGCTTCAAATGTTTGTTGTACTTGCAGAGAGTCAAAGACCAGAGGCCATGCACTTTGGGACTGCACTGTTCTCAGTGTGGGGAAGAACTACTCCCTGAGGCACAAGGTGATTTCACACAAATCTGTCATGGTTCACTTCAACTAAACAGTTCAGAAATATGCAATAAGCAGTGGGGGATGAAAAAAGTAGTCACTGTGCCGTATCATGATCCCTTTCAGTGTCTTATTGTTACATCTGATGTTTTTGGATTCATTTTACTGTTGCAGTCTTGTGTATGTTACATTTTTCCTGCTCTGTATACTTAATGTCAAGCCCATTTCAACAATTCTATAAACTGCTGGAAGGTTGTTCGACAGCAATGTATCATATTCTGTAAGATCATTATATGTTTGTAGTGTTTCTGTCAGATGAGAACTATGCAACTCTGAAATAATTTTTCATGAGCTCAGTAAAACAGGCCTGTTTTCATCTTTGTGATGAAATATTTTCCAGTGTGTGTTTAGTTTAAGAATGTGGACAGTTTTATAGTGGACCCATAAAGGAACACTTCACCCTTCATCTTATCATGAACATACTATAAAACAAATCAAGATAAAGTCAAAGTACAGTATTTGCTTCTGAAATATTGTGGAGTAGAAATATGAAGCTTCAAGTGCAAGTATCTTAAATGTATGCATAAGTGCTGCTTCAGGTGAACGTGCTCCATTTTGAAGCTGATTCCATTTTCAATGTTCACTTCATTTTCTAGGTGTGTTGAAAAGAGCTGTGTGTGAATTTGCACATCTTGCTCTTCTGCAAACTTTTCACCGTGCAGTAGTAACCACCTGCTGCACGTGTGCTCCTCATCAGACCACCCTTTCAGACAACTCAGGCTCACTACTGGTCGCCCAAAGTCTACCATCTCTGAAGGCCCTCAGGAATGCTCTACAACCTTACTACGAAAAAAGTATTAAACATGTGTTTGTTACACCCATAGGAAGTTTATTGATATGTGTTTGATATGTGTTATCAAATGTCTGGGACATTTTAGAATGAATGTAAAATATTTTAATGATTCTTTTGGTGTAATTTTTCCTCTCAAGCTGTCTCATGCATGTTCTCCTGTTGTTTCTCAACTCTGAAGCTTATAATGCCACCTGGAATCCAGAGGACTGCTCTGTTACCAAATTTCTGCAGTGCGGAGGCTGTTTGTCTCAAAGACCTCTTCAACCTGCAGCACTGATTGCAGCAGAGATTCATTACCCTCACAACACAGCTGAAGATCAGGTAAATGTATATTAATGTCTGCACAGCACAAACCAGTACTACTCTAGCCTCAGTCAATACAATTCATTAACTATATCAGCAGCGTTCATAGAAACTTTGTCCCTGAAACTGAAAGGTAAGATCTGGTTTTCAAAACTGACAAGGTTCCCCTTTATTTGGATTTGGGAAGAATTCAGAAGGCTCTATAATAGTCAGCTTTTTGGACCTTTAGCAAAGCTGGTAGGCATGACCTCTCAAAAGAAGTGTTCAGCAACAGTATCAAAGCAGAAAACTCTAATCTGATAATACCGGGTTATGGAACTACATGAGACTTCACTCTTTTGATTGTGTTGGTTGTGAAGAGTCTGAAAATATTCATACATAATACTGTTGGGGTAAAGTCTGAAGAAAGCCTTCCAAAACTCAGTCAGATGTGGATTTTGAGGGAGTTGCTTATTTGGGTGCTCTCTGCAATATTTCACTCAACACTAGAATAGCTATTAACTGAATGTCATATTTGCGTACAAGACAACTTATTTAACAAATCAGATTATTTTCTTTTGAAATAATAAATAAATTGGATCATAAAGACAGAAGACATAGATTTTATGGTTTTGAAACTACTCTTTGCAGACCAAGTGGGCACCAAATTGACACCACCAATTTGTCACAGTTCTGGAAATTGAGTCTTTTGCAACGTTGTAATGACTATGAAAATAGGACTGATTAGTAATCACCAATCTATAACCCTCTTGTCCTCTTTATTTTACTTATATATTTTAGCAATGTGTAGTTTGCTAATGTTCTGTGCCAGTGCAATATTTTGAGTACTGACCATGGTTTTTAGCAGCCGCAACACTAAAGATATAAACTGACACAGCTCACTGGTTTTTATGTGTCTTTTATCAGATTGTGCAGCTGTGTTTTTTATTTTTGACTCATCCTTTTTCTTTTTCTGTTTTAGCTACAAATTGGTCATTGACAAAAATATCTGCAGTGGGCTATCTTTTTTTTTTTTTGCAAAAAGCAGCGCTTGCCACAAAGGTGAAAATGGTCTCTAATATTTAATTCCAGGTTCACCGCTTTTAGAGTACGTGTGTGTGTTTTCTCTTTTTGTAAAAGCAGCAGCATCTGCTTGTGGTCTGGGGACTTTAAGAAACAGGAAGTTGGTTTTCTCCTTGAAACTTGTCAGTAGGCCTTCAGTCAAGCTGTAGCAAGGCCAAGAATTGCTACATCCTGACAGTGATATTTATATGGCTCTTTAAAAACTATTAAGTACATTTCAGCATCTGTAGATTTACACTGAGTTGCCTTTTAAGATCTTTAAACCAAGGACTAACTCTATGTGTTAGGAGTAAGTGTAAAAACTGTACATGGCCAGGAAAGGTTTCCCTCATACAGATACTATCCACTTCCGTACAACCATTCAGTTAGATTTAGTTTGGGATTCTAGGCTTTGGTTTGACAATGCAAAAATCTAATTTCATGTGGTGATGGCTTCAGCTTTCATTGCATTTGTAAAGGTTATGTACTGATCTTAATTGTGTGCCCTCCACCAGAATTTTACAAATTCTTCACAGTGAACAGAGAAGCAGAAAATAGTTTTTCAGTGCATTGAGACAGTAAAGGATCAGAGTGTAAGCTTTATTGTGTTTTACCAATAGAAATGGAATGAAATACTAAAACATATGTTTTCTTTAGTCCAAAATCATCCACAATGATAAAATGCTGTCTTATAGTTAGCTTAGGGTGAGCCCTTTGTATCTGTAAAGCTAGCAGGTCCTCTTCCACAGTCTGCCATGGCAAACACCGGCTCGACACAGGTCATTTCACTTTTTTATGTTAAAGTGACCGCCACACACTCTCTTACAGCTTTGGGAAGGGATGTGCATTTAGCCACCACTAGATGCCGCTACATCTTACACACATCCTACATGTTCTTTAAAGTGACTGCAAACACAGATTTAGCTTCATGGCTAAGTGTTCATAGAGTATTAATTGTTTGTCATGTGACCTCTGCTGTGTCAGCTGGCCACTTTCAGACCCACCTCCTCTGTAGCATCACTGTATGCATTCTGTAGTCAGGAATATATTCAGTCTGTTGTCAGATAGATGTTCCAGTTGTTTTCATACAGGTGGATGGAAAAGATTATAGAAATCAATCAATTACACACACTTATCTGGATCAACTTAAATAAACACAATGAAGTGACTGTGAAGTGATGTAACTGTTGTGATAGACCGGTTTATCATTAGCTCATTGTATTCCTAAAGTACTCCAAACAGACAAGAAGAGGAGTGCAACACACAAAGTAACACTTTCTTTTAGTAAACTCTGAGGTTGGAAGTAAAAATTATTTAAATACCTGATGTTCAAAGAGAATTAGTTAAACAGTCAGTGGCAATGGATATAAAGAGCATATGTACCACATTTCTTGCTTTTCAAAAACAAAGCTTTTCTCTGCCAAAGGAGAAAGTTAAGGTCTAGTAAGGAATTAAGGGACCCCAAATGGTCGAGGCAGAGGACCGTCCTCCAAGAGTCATGGTCTGCCTGAGGATTCTGCCTGTTGAAGAGAAGTTTGTCCTCTCCACTGTCTCTAAGTGTTTGGTCCTGGAGGATTCTGTTGGATTTCTGTAAATTGGCTTAAGAGTCTGGTTTAGACCAGCTTTGAATGTGAAGTATCACGAGATAACTTATTTATGATATGGTGCAATATAAATAAAATTTGATTGATTCCGTCATTGACTGAGGGAGTGGCATTAGTGATTAAAAAACTAAGACATAAAACATTATGTTCTCATTGTTTCACAGTGGTTATGTTCTAAAGTACGAATAAACACACCCTCACCTTTGCACAGATATAAGAGAAGAATCTAAATAAATGCAGCAAAAGCATACTCCTCCTACTCAAATGTCCTGAACGTGACACAAGAGGAAAATAAGAAAATACAGGCAGAGGATAGGGTGACTGCAGGTTAATCCACCACCACACACTGACAGAGGCTCAGATGTGATGAGTGAGATGGATTATCACTGTATGAATGTCCTTTTTTTTTTTTTTTTTTTTTACAAAACTGTCACATATTTTTCCTTTACACAAGTCACAGGAGAAAGGAAGTGGATGAGTCACTAGAGCTGAAGACTGAGAATGAGAGCATGTGGTGCTATGTGTCTGTCAGATTCAGAATACTTTATTAATCCGAGGGGGAAGTTATTGGGTGTTACAGTAGGTCCATTCAAGTATAATACAAAGCAGCAGGAAGAAATAATATTAAATATGTTAACATATATATATATATATATATATATATATATATATATACATATATACACATATCAAGTTTGTGTCTAGATCAGTGATATTCAGAGTCAGACTGGACCTGTAACCATGCCACTTAACAGTGTTTTCCATTGGCAGCAGTTGGAGTTTCTCAGAAATAGCTGGGCCCATGGGATGTTTGTACGCTAGTGTTAAAGGTACTCGACCATGCACCACAGCACCTAATGTATACAAACACAGACATACACACAGTTGAGTGAGCTCGGTTTGGGATTGAAGAGGATGGTGCATTAAACAAACCAGGTCACCTGCAGATGTTTATGAGTACAATGGAAACCCTAGGGCACCGGTGAGATTTATTTCTGTGTTTTGATGGTAGTAGTAGTAGTAGTAATAGTAGTACTCTTGTGCTCAGAGGAGTAAAAAATATCTGGTATTTTCTACTTTCCAAGTCTGTCATTGGAATTCTGTGTTTGAGTACTCCAGACCGTGTTTCAGTGGTGACCTGAGGTGAAAGTAACCAAAAATGTAACTAAAAGATTGATCTAGCGCTAATACATAATGATGCAATTTAATGCAATATAAAAACAGATAAATCATAAAGGCACCATGCTTTTTTGTTGTTTTTTTATTTTTTTTTTCAATTAATCATTTTTATTTTTACTGACAAAATCACAACAACAAGAAATTACAAGTCACTAGAAATAAAAAAAAAACAATAAGCAAAAACCAAAACAAAAAAAAACCCCCAACAGCCATGAAGGAAAAACAAAAAAAAGCAAAAAACTTATAGATGACAATAGACAAGAACCAAGACAATAGACAAAAATCACGAGAAAAAAAAAAGACAATAGACTAAATACACAATAAATATATATATAATAAAGGCGTCATGTTTTAAAAAAAAAAAACTAAAAAGCCTTTTAAAGTAAACCAGATGTGATTAGATAAAACTGGATGAAAATGAGCCATACTACAACAAAAGAGACCTGTCGATTTTGTCCTCTATTACTTCCACTGGAAACATACCGATCAGCAATAACATTATGTAATAAGTGGTAACAATATTGATCATTTCAGTGGCACCTTTCACTGGGTTGGATATGTACGCCAGCAAGTGAACATTTAGTTCTCGAAGCTGATGAGTTGGAAGATTATCAAAATGAAACCACTTTGCCTGTCAGTGGTCATAATGTTGTGGCTTATCAGCCTATAAGAACAAACGGCATAATCAGTCACAAGCAGCAGCAACAATGACCATTTGGCCGAATGAGTCTGTAAAAACTGGTTGATTATCCGGTCTGTCTGAGTACCAGACAGTTTTCAAACAAGCCTGCCCTGTAACCCTTTTTATTCTATTCTTCATTCATTAAAATCAGAGTTGACATCTTGTTTAAAGTCTGGAAAGGGAATGCCCTTTGCAGAGGTTCTGTAGCTTCATGAGGACATTTAATGGAATTGTTCGACCGTTTTGTTTTGTTGTTTGTCGCTTGTATCTCCAACTTCTGCTGAGTGCACACATGCTGCGCCAGGAGACATATTTCAATCAATAACCACTCCCACCCTCCATAATCCGACTTACAGTGGTAACAAAACAGAGACACCATACAAAATATCACAGGGTCCAGGAATGCCCTAGCCCGTTTTTATGGCCTCATTGATTTGTAAATCCTTAGACTGCTTTTTTAACAGTGTGGTTTACAGACATTGGGAGATGCCTTGTTGGAGTGATTAAAGGCATGTAAATTAACAAATTATTTTCAGCAGTTTTCAGATAAAATTATTCATATAATTTAAATGATTATTTATTATAATATAATACATAATGTTGTTTTATATACAGGGTGGGGAAGCAAAATGTACAATGAACATTTAGTTGTTTTTTCTCAGCAGGCACTACGTCAATTGTTTTGAAACCAAACATATATTAATGTCATAATCATACCTAACACTGTTATCCATACCTTTTCAGAAACTTTTGCCCATATGAGTAATCAGGAAAGCAAACGTCAAAGAGTGTGTGATTTGCTGAATGCACTCGTCACACCAAAGGAGATTTCAAAAATAGTTGGAGTGTCCATAAAGACTGTTTATAATGGAAAGAAGAGAATGACTATGAGCAAAACTATTACCAGAAAGTCTGGAAGATACTATTAAAGAAGAATGGGAGAAGTTGTCACCCCAATATTTGAGGAACACTTGCACAAGTTTCAGGAAGCGTGTGAAGGCAGTTATTGAGAAAGAAGGAGGACACAGAGAATAAAAACATTTTCTATTATGTCAATTTTCTTGTGGCAAATAAATTCTCATGACTTTCAATAAACTAATTGGTCATACACTGTCTTTCAATCCCTGCCTCAAAATATTGTACATTTCGCTTTCCCACCCTGTATTATATAAAATTATTATTATTATTGTGACAGTAAACCTATATTTTATGAACCTTTTCAGAACATGTTGAGTCTATTTAACAACTGAAATTCCATTTTTATTAAAGTTTTCATCTGTAATGAAAAAAAATCTTCACATAAATCTGAAAATAAATCATTCCCTTTTGAAATACAATTTTATCTTTACTTTGACTAAATTGGAAAAAATGACTAAAACTGTTCACCTTACATTAGTGAAAAACTGCGTCTTTTTTTTTTTAACTACAGCTTAAGATGCCTTTTTCAGTTGCAGCTACAGTTGGAGTTTATCCTGTCACTGCTACTGTAGATGCTCCCTTTGTTGAAGCAGATTTTGGAACATCAGACTGTTGAGATTATCACAGTGACTTGTCAGATTAACAAGATTAACCCTGAGTGACTCGTAAATTGAGGTCAAACTCCAACTTTCCAAACACTGTGATACGTGTTAGAGGTATCTGTGGATTTACCAACTCTTTTCCCAGTTTAAAGTACATATCCAAAGTTATTTTAAAAAATGATTTTATAAACCAAAGAGTAGATGAAGAAAATGTTGATTTGACGGAAGTAAATATCAATGTTTTTGTCTTTTGTGAACAAGTGGTGAATGGTAAATGTATTTTTTTTTGTGTGATAATTCTAGATCAATATGTTCACTTACATAATGAGTTCTGAATACAGCCAGACAGTTTCTGTGAATTTCAGTTTAAAGTTGTGTGATGATGCTCAATGTTAATCCCCTCACAGATTATTACTGGGAGGATGTTCTCATATGCCTCACTCTAACAGTCATCAGACCTGTAAACATCACTGAAAGGAACAAACATGCATCATAAATGTAAGTGAAGAAGACGTGTCAAGTCAGAAAAAAATAATAGGAAGGACACAATAGTCCTCTGAATGACATGAAAATAAATCCTTATTAGCTTATAATATCAATAAAAACTTGCCATGAGTGTCCATCTGTTCATATTAAAGACTGCAGATTTTATCCGGAATGCAATGATTAATCATTTAATCAATAAAAAGTCTGAAAACAGGTCAGAGCAACGTCTTCAGAGCTTTAAGACTGAGTTTAATGCTACTTGAAGCCTGTTAGTAATCACAAATTTGACTCCAGATGGAATGTTAGTTGAAAAACAACAAAGATAGATGAATGTATCAACAGCAGAGGCGTCATCAGTGTCTTCATCTTGCAAAGGTGAAGATGTTGAAACACGCAGAAACCAGATAAAATACAAAAAAGTGAGTAGACATCAAATTTGATAAGTTGCAGCCAGCGAATCTTGATATTTTTGCTGGAACAACAAATGAACTGATCATCAGAATAGTTGTATTTTTTTTGTTATACTATTAAAAATTAACTGCTTCAGCTCTACTTGAGTGCTTCTTTTGTGTTTAGATTTTTCTGTGACAGGCTCCTCTTTGTTGAAAGACCCAAACAGCTACATGTGACCAAAACCATCTACTGTAACATTTTTAATACCTGTTGATCCACTAAACCTATGTAAATAATTGGTGTAAAATGCAGTTTGTCATCTTTTCATGGTCATCAGATATGACCCATTTGGACGTTCAGAAGCTCCGTAGTAAATGTGGAAACACTGTCATCTTCTACAACACAGGTGTCAAACATGCGGTCCGGGGGCCAAATCCGGCCCTGCCAAAGGGTCCAGTTGAGCCCTTGGGATGAATGTGTGAAATGCAAAAATTACACTGAAGATATTAACAATCCTTTTAGTTCAGGTTCCACATTCAGACCAATTCAATCTCAAGTGGGTCGGACCAGTCAAACACTATCATAATAACATAGAAATAATGACAACTGCAAATGTTTCTCTTTGTAAATGTAAAAATTTTCTTGTATTTACACTAAAACAAAGTATAATTTTGCAAAAAAATGGGAATAACCTGAACAAATATGAACAACCTGAAATGTCTCAAAAGAAGTAAGTGCAATTTTAACAATGTTCTGCTTGTTATTAAATGTTTTGTGTATTTGTAGATCCACTGTGATCTGTAAGTTCTAATGTACATGTGTAAATGATAAACTGAGGCAGAATATTGTTAAAATTACACTTATTTTTTCAGTTTGTTCATGTTATTCACACCTTTTGAAAGGATAGTTTGTAGATGTAAACCTTTCATAATGTAAATTTACTTTTTTCACTCTAAAACAGAGAGAAAAGTTTGGAGTTGACATTATTTATATGTTATTATGTTATTATTTTACTGGTCCGGCCCATTTCAGATCAAATTTCGTTGAATGTGGCCCCTGAACTAAAATGAGTTTGACAGCCCTGTTTGACAAATGTCAGTGAATGGAGACACTCGTTTTATGTTCAGTTATAGAAATCTTTGCTGAAAGAGTCACTTTTTCTTGAGTTTTCTCTGTTTCTGATGTAATTGTCGTCAACTTTAATCTGAGCTTTTATGAACATCTACATGATCAGTGAATTAAATATAAGAAAATACATGATTTTCACTGAGAAAAAAAAATACTGAGGATGATACTCGAATAAATGGTGATAAATCACGTAAGAAAGATTAAATTGATAGAAAAATGTATTTGGGAACTGCCACAAAGGTAGTACTGGGTCTTTATGGATTAAATGAAAAACAAGAAGTTCTCATCCTTAGAGTTTATATAATGGATTTGTTTGATAAATAGCCTCAACATTTCAGCCATCTGGATCACAGTGTGAATCTGACTAAGCCCACTGAGACCAAACCAAAAGCCACATCTCTGCCCCCCTCTGCTGCCGAGGGGCTTTAGGGACACACTTTGGTCCACCCTTCACTGTTTTTCAGATGCTCATGTAAGGAGTTTCGGGTTCCTGCTGTTCAGCTGTGAATTTGACAGACACCATATTGCGTATAAAGCTTTGGAGTCTGTCTGGGTGCAGTCAGCAGACACTTGAACTCCAATCTGTACGCAGCTACGTTCACAGACTCCAACACTATTGGCGTGGGCCGCAGCACGCTCACAACAACTCCGCCGGCATCATCGATCAGTGTCATTTTAAACTGTTAATCTCAATTTGTCATCGATGTCAGTAGCCCCCCCCCCCCCCATCATAAACGTGTCACTCCTCATCCCTCAAACATCTACCGTAAAAATCTTGACACACGACCTTCTGTTATAATCTTTTGTAATGCTGCGGGAGGCATTTTATACAATACATGTTCAGATGATGTTTAGATAAAGGCCTGGCATGCAGACACCATGTTTGGGATAGTTTGCTTTGTTATAGCACAGATTGGAGGCCTGCAAACGGTGATATAGTGACCTTTAATAAAAGGCCTCATATTCACGCCCCACTGGATATTAAAGGTGATTATTTTCATCTGAGTGATTTATTTGAACCACCGCATGAATTCTGTTCGCTGGTTTAAATTAAACCAAAAGGAAATCATTTACTCTACAAAGATGTTAGTCTGTAGGCTTTTTTTTCTTTAATTAAATCTTATGTAAGATTAAATTTGAGATGTTTAAGAGGTAGCACTTAGTACAATTACTCATACTCATCATTGGTTTATTCATAGTCATGTACTTTGTAACTGCATTGGACTGGGTCTTCTTTTTTTGGGAGGGGGTATTTGTTTCCTTTATAAAATGATAGAAAATTGAGTATTTCTTAAAACCTCAGATGACATCCTCAAACATCATATTTGTTCAGCAAGACAGTTGGCTTATTTTAACAGAGAAGGGAAGAAACCAGAAATAATCATATTTTAAAAGATGGAGGATTTTTATGTAAAAAAAATTACTTAAACCACTTGTTATCTATCAACATAGTTGCCAGTTAATTTAGTACACTGCAAATTATTTGGTTCTTACCAAGATAAAAAAAAAAACAGATTTAGAAGTGTTAGATAATTTGTCTTGTTTTAAGAGTTAATTTCTTATTGTAAGTGTTCATACATCTGTAGACAGGCTTATTTCTACATTTAACAATCTTCATTCAAGAAATCTTGTCCAGTGAAATGCTCTTGCTGCATGGACAGATATTTCCCTTGTTTTGAGTACCTTTTTCCTCAGATTTAGTATTTTTTATCTTGTTTTTAGACACCCCTTTTTTGCAGTGTAGTTGACAACTAATCAATTAGTCTTACCAGAACAATGAGAAATGGGAGTGTGCAGATTTATTATTAATGTTATTAAACCTTTTTTTTAATAAGGGAGAGTCTGTGATGTTAAAATTGTCTGAGAAGAGCATCCAGGCCAAGACAGGAAGTAACACAATTAACAGGTCACAAGAAAACTACAAATCAGTCAATAATGAAATCTAAAAAAATCTCCATCTGGAAATTTGTCACATCGTTAACAACATGAAACTTGGACATTATATCAGTCAAAATATCTTCACCTCCAAGTACTTTAAAATTCCTTCTCCTATTAAATAACATTTAGTGAAACCAACTCCTTAAGGCTCAGTAGTTTTATAAATGATCCCAGGCCATTCAGCTGTAATTCAGCTGTTGTGCTGAAAGTATCAGGTTTAAATGATGCTGGCAGCTCAGAGCAGTTCTGTAAAAAGAGCGTGTTTGCTGAATGACTTACTGTAAGTGGAAACTGTGAAGAAACTGATGAAGGATTTGTGGAACCTAAGACCGTTTCTAAATAGTACATCTGTTGTTACCACTTAGTTGTTTTTTTTTTTAAACTGATGCGCAGACGAGTGTTTTATGTCAATTAGTTTGCATTTTGTAATTTCCTTTTAAATGAAGGTAAAGAGCTTTGGCTCCTCTTCTCCTTTAGGTAAATAGCTAATGAAATTGATTTCTTTAAGCTTATGTATCCTGATAAGGATTGCCTGACCGGATCATCTGTTAACACGGGGTCTTTAGCAATCTGTCTGCTGGTGCAGCTGTCAGAACTTGGCTTGAGTCATAGGTTTGGAGCTCCTTGGATAATAAACCCAGATTTATTTCAGGGGGTCAGTAGAATTAGACACCTAATCTGCCTATGTGCTTTTATAAGTTGACTAATCTTGATATAGACATCCGTTGTTTGGGCTCATCTTATGTTGCTTACACCATAAGCAGGTTAATGCTATAAGTGTGATTGTGGCAACCATTTGGTAGCTGAAAGCTTGTGCCTTTTTGGTTGCGCATACTTTAGTCGGATCTCAGCAGGAGAGCATTAAAGGCCAACAATTAACCATTTATGCAATCGTACTCCGTAATAACCAGAAACACTGATCCATTAAACTTCTTAACTTCTTTGTTGTGGTGCAAGTCTGAGATTTTTGGACTTGTGCTCAAGATGTGCATCAATTTGTACATTCATCTAAGGTTGTGCATATACTGTAGCACACAACTTCCTTTAATCTAAAGCACAGGTGTCAAACATGCGTCCCGGGGGCCAAATCCAGCCCGCTAAAGGGTCCAGTCTGGCCCGTAGGATGAATTTGTGAAATGCAAAATTTACACTGACGATATTAACAATCAGTAGTGTAAAAATCATTTTATTTCAGGTTCCATACATACACATATAAAGCAATTAGATCTCATTTGGGTCAGACCAGAAAAATACTGTGATAACCTATAAATAATGACACCTGCAGATTTTATCTTTGTTTTAGTGTAAAAAAAAAAAAAAGTTAAATTACATGAAAATGTTTACATTAACAAACTATCCTTTTACAAAAAAATGTGAATAATCTGAAGAAATACAAACAAGGTGAAATGTCTTTAGAAAAATAAATGCAAGTTCATCAATATTATACCTGTTACTAAATATTTTGTATATTTATAATTGTAATGTAAGTTGTAATGCACATGTGTAAATGATAAACTGATAAACTGAGGCAGAATATTGATAAAACTCCACTTGTTTTTCTTCAGACATTTCAACTTGTTCACATTCAGATTTTTAAGGAAACGATGTAGATATAAACATTATCATAATATAATTTTGCTTTTTTTCACTGGTATCATTTTACTGGTCTGGCCCACTTGAGATCATATTGGGGTGAATGTGGAACTGAACTAAAATGAGTTTGACAGCCCAGATCTAAAGCATAACAAAGTTAAAAATTATTATCTGCTATTTTCTTTTCTTCTTTCTTTATTGATTTTGCAGTTATCGTGTGATTATCTCTTTTCAATCAATACAGTTGAACTCCTGTAATTGAGTTATGTGAGCTGAGGTCTCACTAACCAGTTATAAACAAGTCAATAGCATTGATTGGTCTGCACTAGATGATAGAGTTTTAAGTCAGAGTTAAAGGAAAAGACAGTGAAAAAAGCCAGTCATCACCATTTGATGACTGTATGGAAGGATGCTGTGGATCAGAGGCTCCTTTTTTCTTGTATTTATTAGGTGTATTGTGTATCAGGCATACATTGTCTACCTGGCCTTTGTTGCCATATGTTTCACTGACCTGCATAGTTTGCTTTAAATTAAATGATGGTTTGTTGTAAATCTGTCATGGGAAACATTTGCTTCTCATTTGGGAATAACTTTTGGGTTTGAATGGAGGCTTTGTGGCCGGGGGGATGACCTCTCTACTTAAACTCACATTAGTCTGGTATGCCACAAAAAAGAAAGTGAGCTGACTCTTCTGTGGACCTGCTGAATTATTAGCACACAAAAGCTTCTGTAGTCCTCTAGATCTACAGACCTGTGTCAGGTTGAGGATGGGGAAGGTGGAGATCACTGAGAACACTTTACAGACATCTTCTGTTTGCCTTTAGGTGGTAAATTTTCAGGTGCCAGAGTTATAGCTTGGAGAGGAAGGGATCCTAGCAGGTACACTTTACATTCCAGATCAGCCTTTTTGTTCAACATCCCTCTGTCAGCCAACATTTAGAGGAAAAAATATGAGTCATAAACATTCAGCTAAGTGAAAGTGCACATTTATTCAACTAGAAGCAAACTTTTGGATGTAAGGTTAAAATTATTGCCCCAACATTGGATATTTAGTCTCATGCCAATACTATTGTTAAGGATAAAATGTAATATACTATAAACAATTAGGATTATTATGCAAAATGAGTCTGACATTACCACACTGAACAGAAAAACTTCATTTAATACAGATATCTATAAATGTACAAAGATGCAAACGAGTTACTTCAATTGAGAAAAAAATTACTGCTATATTTTCAACTTTAATGGTAGATTTCATCAGGTAGATTGTGTTCAGTTTGTCATCCTCCTGATCAGTTTGTCTTTAACTCACCGGCTGATAGGCCAGAGCTGTTGTGAAGGCACTGTGTCCGAAATCATCTTTGTGTGAAAGGCTAAGTACAAAGGCTGAACCCAAAAGCAAGACCACAAGAAAATAAGGTTTAGTGTTTTTATTAAACACTTTCACAGAGAACAAGGTACAACACAGAGATAATATAATTTCTGTGGAGCCTCTGGTTCCGGGGGTAAACGTCTGGGCTGCGGGTGGATACGGCTGACGACCGGCTTGGCCGAGCCGGGAAAACCCCAACGGAATCCCCACTAGGGACAAACAGAGGGTGGTCAAAAAACAAGCCAGGTCATACACGGGGAAGCAATCAAACAAGCAACAGTACATGGGGGACAGGCAGAACTCACGGTCAGTAATCCAGGCGGATGGTCGAAGCACAGGTAAATGGTGGAGGCTGAGGTAACAAAGGGAGTAGGCAGAATCAGAGTCGGGTACACGAACCAGGTCGTTGACGAGCAGGCAGGATAGGCACAGGCAGAATCAGTGGTCGAGGGACAAAAACGGCAGACAGACTAACAGGATCCAAACACGCTGGTGAGTGAGCACAACAAGTTGTAGAACACAAACTGGCAACTAAACAGGGGAAGACTGAGGGTTTAAATACACAAGAGGGCGGGAAGACAATTGGACACAGGTAGAGATAATCAGGGAGGAGTCAGGTAATCAGGGAAAAGGTGAACACGATCAGGGAGAGGAAGTAAAGACAACAGACAAGACACATGAGGGAAACTTAACAAAATAAAACAGGAAATGACAAACAAAACAGACAAGACAGACAAAGTCCAATAGCCGACATGACACTTTGTCTTTGTTATCTTTGTTATCTTCATTGTCTTTGTCACTGTCTTCATCATCTTCTCCAACTACTGGTTGGATTCTTTTCAAATTTTATGTGTAGCTTCCTTAGGACAATGTCTACAAAGTTTGTTCACAGTTTTGAGAAATTTAGATTTTTGCATTTTTTTATGAATTATTGAAATATTACAAATTTGCCTTTACTTGTAATGGGCCATATTTTGATGATTTATAACAAGAAAATGATTAGATTGTGTGGGGGGTTAATGGTGTCCTCCCCTCCTTGGGCTCTGCGTGCTGGGCTCCACCCCCCCCCCCCCCCCTACCCCCATAGCCATATTAATTTAAATTGATTCATATAAACTCAAAACAGACAGTAACTGATATAAATACATTATTACAAATATTAAATTACTAAACTCATTGTTGTATTGTGACTGCCTCCACCGCTACCACTGCCACAATAATACTAGCAAATTAGGCTACTGGTATTATTATTATTATTAAAAAAAAACAAAAAAAAACAAGCAAATTTGTAACAAGCTTGTTTTATACTCTCCTGTTTTACTGTTTTACTGTACGGTGCCCTTGAGTGCCAAGAAAGGTGCCTATAAATAAAATGTATTATTATTATTATCATTATTATATTTTTGTATTATTACAACAATTATTATTTCCCCCCTCACTCCCCCTGGTTAGAGATATCAATATATTTACTATTGAGAACTGTTTGGAAGTCACATATGGACTTTGTTTGAATTAATTGAGTTCTCCTCCAGTGAAAGTACCACCCACTTCTGTTGCAGACTGACCTACTGCATCCAGACCACAGGACTCTAACATAGAGACCGAACCTGATAACCTCACCAATTCAACTTGTTATTGATTCTTGATAGAAGATGCCGGTGAGCTACAGGCCCATTGGTCCTGTTTTTAAAAAGTTATCAGATATTAAAAGAAATGTGTGATTGTCAGCTATAGTGACTAACTGGTAGGGCTGTGTATCGGCAAGAATCTGGCGATACGATACAAATCACAATACTAGGATCACGATACGATATATCAGGATATATCATGATACTGTTAAAAAGGCAATTTTTTTGTTTGTTTCTTTTTTTAAATGGTTATTTCCTTGAAGAATTGAATTACATCAGAAATCTGCACAAATACTAAACACATTTTTATTTGATTACAACAGGATCTAATGTTATATCACAAAATGTTCCTGTGTTCAAACTGAAATTCTGTTTTACAGACATTACAGTTTCAGATCCTGTTCAAATGTTCATATTCTATTAGTTCAGAAGTAACATCAGAACAGTATTTTTGTGTGATCCCAACAAAGGAACTAACATGATTTAATAAAAGAGTGTTAAATAATAATAAAAAATATATATAAGCAAAAAAGAAAAACAAAAAACCCCAAAAATGAACCTCCACAATATTTGCATTTGAATAAATACCTAAAAATATCGATACAGTACTTTTTAATATTGATACAATATTGTGAAATGAAATATTGCGATATATTGCAGAACCGATATTTTCTTACACCCCTACTAACTGGAGTACTGAATGGGTCAGAATCGCAGGTGGACTACCGTCAGGTGGATGTGACACCCCCATGAGTCCACTGCACAGACACTGGCTTCAAATCTTGTCTGATGGCAACTGTAATGACAGTTGGATTCATTCATTTTCATTCATTCCTTTTTCAAAACACATAGTCCTCTAGAGTGTCATGAGGGTACCAGAGACTAGAAGGCGGGGTACACCCTGGACGTGTCCCCAGTTCATCACAGGGCTGATAAATACAGATGAACAACCGTTCACTGTCCCATTCACACCTATGGGACCTTTAGATTGGTCAGTTAATCTGATAAGTGCAAATCTTTGGGTGGTGGAAGGAAGCTCGTGTTCCCACAGAGAACCCATGCAGACAAAGAGAACCGGCCGGTGCTAATTTTTTGTTTTGATTTGAACCAGTGGAAACTGCATCATGACGTAGTTAAAAATACCTGAGACCACAGGTGTCAAACATGCGGCCCAGGGGCCAAAACCGTCCCGTCAAATGTTCCAATCCAGCCTGTGAGATGAATTTGCAAAGTGCAAGTTAGGGCATCAAACTCAAAAATAATATCATTCATTCATTCATTCATTTTCTGAACCCGCTTTATCCTCACGAGGGTCACGGGGGTCGCTTGGAGCCCATCCCAGCTACATAGGGGCGAAGGCGGGGTACACCCTGGACAAGTCGCCAGTTCATCGCAGGGCTGACATACAGAGACAAACAATCACTCTCACATTCACACCTATCATAATAATATCATAATAATCTTTAAATAATGACAACACCAATTTTTTGTCTTTGATTTCATGCAAAAAAACATTAAATTATGAAAATTTTTACATTAACAAACTATCCTTTAACAATAAAACATGAATAACCTGAACAAATATGAACAACCTGAAATGTCTAAAGAAAATTAAGTGCAGTTTTAACAATATTCTGCCTGTTAATAAATGTTTTGTCTGATGATCTGTAATGCATATGTATAAACGATAAGTCGAGGCATAATACTGATAAAACTGTACTTAAATTTCTTACAAATTTCTTTTTTCAGGTTATTCACATCCTTTTTGTTTGGATAATTTGTAAATGTAAATATTGGCATAATTGAATGTTATTTTTTGCACTAAAACAATTTGGAGCTGTCATTATTTTTTGGCTATCATGCTATTATTTTACTGGTTCCGGCCCACTTCAGATTAGATTGGGCTGAATGTGGCCCCCAGAAGAAAATGAGTTTGACAGCCCTGCCTTAGAGGGCCTCCTTTCCAAGTCATTTAATGCTGAATGAGGATTACACCTGATTTTGCAGGTTTTAATGAACAACTGGCAAAATTACAGGGTTTAGCATGTACCTGGTAGTGGCATTTGCCGCTGAAGACCTGAATACCCCTTATCTAACACTGTACTATGGAGGCAGATAAAAATACAAATGATACTTATTACAGCTAAGTGTTTTTTTTTTTCATTCTGGGCTTTTTTGAATGCTAAATTTCTTATTGCATTAAAAATGATTAAATAAATAAATAAATATGGTACATAAATTCATTAAATAATTTAATTAATTGGAGTTTGCATGTTCTCCCCGTGTCTGTGAGGGTTCTCTCTGGGTACTCCAGCTTCCTCCCACCATCCAAACACATGCACCGATAGGTTAATTGGTCAACCTAAAAAATTGCCAATATGTTTGAATGTGAGAGTGACTGGTTGTTTGTCTACATGTCAGCCCTGCGATGAACTGGCGACTTGTCCAGGGTGTACCCCGCTTTCACCCATAGGTAGCTTGGTTAGGCTCCAGCCCCCCCCCCCCCCCCCATGACCCTAGTGAGGATAAAGCAGGTTCAGAAGATGAATGAATGAATGACTTTAATTAATTTAATAATAAATAAAATGATTAAATTCGGATTATTAAAGGGCCATGAAAGTCTTTAACAATTCTTGTTTTTATCAAATACCATGGTGTCTTTCATTAAGAGGTGTTACAGTGTGAATATTGACAAAGTTATTGGATGATCATGCAAATCCTGCAATAATGTCTGCAAACCAAATGGAATTTTCCCAGTTCCGATTCTGATTCTGATCTGAGTACTCAAGTTGGAAATCAGCCTATGGGTTGTTAAAGGTGGCTGAGAGTGGACAGAGAAGGCCTCATTTTATTAAATTCCAATATGAATTATTCACTATTTGGAATTTTAAAATTATATTACTTAACTACTACTACTAGTACTACTGCTACTGCTACTACTACTTAATGTGATAGCAGGTGATGGGAATGCATTTTTATGCTAGATGCCACAGTTTTGAGCTCTCTCCATAGGTATAAATGCTCGTTCCTATCTCATGAAAACATAGAAGTTCTCCTTTTCATGTGATTATAAACAGATCTGAACATAATTATGATTACTATATCCAGTGTCTGCAAGGAGATCCCTCTTAATCCTACTCACAGATCCTTTAAACTGTGTTCTTTTCATAACCATAGCCTGACTGAATGTATGCAGCCTGTATGCTGTATGCACATATTATACAAATGGGCAACTTTAAACATGGTGGCACTGAACTTTAAGCATAATCAGGGTTTTACATCCTCATCATTTATCCTCATCCTGTTTCGTGATAGCATTCCAGTGGATGTCTTTTGATAGAACTGCAGAAAATGAATGGTTGGCGTACACTTCTGATCCCAGGGTGGAGATTTGGCAGTCTGTTGCTGCTCGCACTGGGCAGATGTGTGGAAACTCCCTCAGATAAACTTAAACACTCCCACATTTGGGAATCCTTCTTCAAATATTTCAGCAGATCAAACATGTAACTTCTCACTCATCTCCCTCTAAATGCAGTGCCTTTCTCTTATGAAGTGATTGATTGCTTTTCTTTTGACAAAGTGCAGGTGAAAGGTGAGGTATTAAAAGCTGTCAGAGGGCTACTAGTCACAAAACCTAGTTGGAGTTCAGGACTTAAGCATTGTACAAGGTAAGGAGAAGAGTGAAAGCATGAAGCTGTTGGTGGTCCAGACCTGTGTAAATATTCCAAGTGTTGAGACTTTACGTATCACATCAACGCAGCTTAAAGAGGCTTGCTAATAAATGCTGGCCCCAGTAAATGCAACTTGTGGGTTGTTCAAGTTAAAAGATGCTCCTGACAGATAAAGTTCTCAGTCGCTGCCCACTTTCACAACATGTCATATCCTCACTGGCCCAATTAGCTCACACCTATTCTCACCACACACAGGCATTCGAAGCACTGAGGAAAATCCCTACAGAGTAATGACGGTGAAGTTCTTTGTCCTAGCCTCTTAGTGGAATCTGTATGTGCTGACAGACAAGACTATTTAAGAACTGGAGCTCTTAAAATCAAACAGGACACACTTGGTGTGTAATTCTGTGGCAACAGACCCGAGAGCTTGCCCTGACTCATCACACTTTGAAAGCTCGCTGGCACACCTCGCCGTGGGAATGACACTTCTCAAACCATCTTTGTTTGAACAGGTTGATTCCACTTTCTCTGTGCACTGCATCGTGCATTCAGTGGCCTTTTCGTTTTTATAATGGAGTGCCGCCTCAATGTACAGGCACACACTTCAAACAGGGCTGATGTGTTGAATGTAAGACATAGGTGTGCACAAATGCACCTTGTGTTTGAAGTGTGTATTAATCCTGTTTTAATGTCAACAGCCTGGAACATCAACAGAGCTGAGGACAGAGGCAGTAGTAAAATTTGATGTGGTTCCATGAATATCCATGTGGCATACTACAGGTAGTATGTAAGCATCCCACACTCACTATAATACTGACTGCACATGCAAGGAGGATTACATTTTGTCATTTTTGTGGCATATTTTTGCTAAAATGCATCTGTACTATGAGGTAATAATGAGATATATGTGCTCTCTTGGGTAGTGTTCCTTCCCCAGTAGCTTTTGCAAACTACAAACTACCTTACACTAGATGTCGTTGAAATACTTTACAAAAGAAATAAATAAAAATACGCAAGGCAGCAAAGAATACTTTAGATTTATTGCAACATATTTAGGGTTATTTGTAAAGGCAAGGCTTGTTGATTACTAGGAGGAGGAGGTGAAATAAAGTAATACAGTAAAAATAAAACAAAATGAATTCATTAACTAAAGCCTTAGTATTATTTTTGCAAATATGAAATAGTCTGCACTCTGATGTTAACCTTCTGTGTTGGATTGGAGGAATGTGATTGGCTGTTGAGGCATTGTACTTCATTACATAATCCTGCATTATGACAAAAGTTGTACCTGATTAAACCTACTTGCCAGATGATCTATGTATTTATTATTTCGGTCGGCTCTGCTGTATTCTTTCCTGACAAAACCTCATTCAGATAAATGAGAGGCCTGTACATTTTCAGTCACAGCCCATTTGAGTTTGAACACAGCTTGAGGATTTGCATAAAATCTGCACATAGTGAACATAAATATGACACACTTGGATGTATTATACATTTAATAATGCCTCTAGGTTCAGACCGGTTCAGAGTAGTGGCTTATTATTGTCTGTCAAGTCATTGTTATCCATCATTTGATGTAATGTGTTTGCAGACATTTTAATCGCACATCGTGAATCTTAGATAAGAAAATAAACCCAATATATAAGAATTATTTATAACCCTAAAATTTCACATCAGAAAAGGAAAGTTTGTCTGTAAAAATTGTAAACCCATGTGATGAAATGATTAATGACTACATTTAGATGGACTAAGTACATATTTTTTGCCTCTACTCCAAAAAACACCACATTCCCTTTAAGCTGATCACTTGGCTAATGGAAATGAATATAGCTCTGATAACCCTGTTTATGTGTGTTGTCTACTCGAGTTGGACTCATTTAGTCCTGTGAACACATCCTCTCTCTTTCACTCCTTCAACCACCGTCTTGAAAAATCAGTATTTGTTCGTATCCAAAAACTGTAGGCTATTCTTTTGGTCATGGAGCTTGTTGGCTTGTTTGTTTGTGAAATAATAATAATAATAATAATAATAATCTTTATTTATATAGCACTTTTCATACATTAAAAACTGTAGCACAAAGTGCTTTACATATCAGTTTAAAAATCAGTACCGCCCCCCACCCACACACCCCCACTCACCCCCCCCCCCCCCACACACACACACACACACACATACACATATACATGCAAACCCACAAGCTCACACATACTTAAGAAGACTGACTGAGCACAGGTAGACCAGAACAAAAATGTACAAGTAAAAGTAAAAGATCAATTTAGGAGGCGCTGTACAACACACAGAGCTGACTGTAAACAGACGAGAGGCCACATGTTACAGACTACAGTAAAATGGCACATAGTCTAGTCATAGTATAGTCATAGTATAGTCATAGTATGGTATAGCCTAGTCATAGTATAGTATAGCCTAGTCATAGAATAGTATAGTTATAGTATAGTATAGTCATAGTATAGTCATAGTATGGTATAGCCTAGTCATAGAATAGTATAGTTATAGTATAGTATAGTATAGTATAGTATAGTATAGTATAGTATAGTCATAGTATAGTCATAGTATGGTATAGCCTAGTCATAGAATAGTATAGTTATAGTATAGTATAGTATAGTCATAGTGTGGTATAGCCTAGTCATAGTATAGTATAGTATAATATAGTATAGCCTAGTCATAGAATAGTATAGTTATAGTTATAGTATAGTATAGTATAGTATAGTATAGTATAGTCATAGTATGGTATAACCTAGTCATAGTATAGTATAGTATAATATAGTATAGCCTAGTCATAGAATAGTATAGTTATAGTATAGTCAAGTCATAGTATAGCTATAGTATAGTGTAGTCATAGTATAGTATAGTCTAGTATAGTTATAGTATACTATAGTATAGTCTAGTATAGTCATAGTTATAGTATAGTCTAGTCATAGTATAGTATAGTGTGTGTAGTACGTGTAGTATGTGTACACAGAGTACACCTGAAACTGAAACTGAACTTAATAGAGTGTGCCTGTGGTCAGATGCTGTGGCTGAGCTGTCACATCATCAGTCATGCAGACTTTTATAAAATAACAGATGCACAGTTGGCCGCTGTTAAGACACAAGGCCACAGGCCAGTCAAGCTGAGGCGGAAAGCCTGGCTACGGCTTTGCAAAAAACCATCGGTTATAGTTTGCATGCTGAACTCCAGCTGGGTCACAGCCCACACAGACTGGCACATCTTCATGGTGTAACCCAGAGCACACAGTTTTCATGGATAATCAATATTTGGTGGTCGTAGTATGAGGGGAGGGGATCAGAAAAAGTGTAGAGAAAAGAACAAAACCCAACTTATTTTCTCGTATTCTGACGCTAAGCTTTAAGTAGTTTGACCTCATCATGTATAGCGTAGATGATGCAGGTGTCCTCCAGTCTCTCCCACTGTCTAATAGGAATTCAGTCACGCATCAGTGTCCGCAGCTCCCTCCCAACACCCCCTGTTCGTGTCAGAAAACAAAGGCCACGGGCATCCCTGCGATACATAGCCGCTGGGGCAACAAGGACAACACCTCTAAAGCAAACAGGCTTACCCGCTCTTTATAACAGCAGCATAATGCTCAGCCTTTGTGCCTCCCAATCCTCCACCCCAGTTCTCCTACTCCACAACAGGTGCCGCTTGAAGTTGCTTTTCTGATTCATTGTTTCTTCAGTTCCAAAGCCCATCTCTTTTTATATTTGTCCTCCAAGCTCACTTTGTAAGTGACTTTCTCCAAATGTACTCAACAAACCTGCAGCCTTTCTTTTTGTGTGGCATCATGAAAGCATGGCTTAGCAAGTGTGTGTTTGTGCGTGTGTGCTTGTGTTTGGTTTGTTTTATGAAAGGCTACAGGTTCTTCCTGTGAGAAGTGGCACTGCTCCATCCCTGTCCTGCGTTACTCACTATGATGTAGGTGGGAAAATATATGCAATGTGCAACACGAAAATTCATTTTTTGTCAAACACACTGTTAACTTCACTGAGACAAGGAAAGTAAAAGCTGCAGTAATAACTACAACTGGAGACGTGAATTCTCATCCGAAGCATTCTTAATTGTTTCTCTGTAGTTGTCGATATCAGTCATTTTTAATTGGGGTGAAATAATATAAAAATCAGGTTACCATTGTTGTTACGGATATTGTAGTAAGGCTGGATGTTGTTCAACAATTTTCAATACTATTACCAATACTAATATCACTGGTCTGCAATTTTTTACAAATGATTTGCTTCAGAGATTAAATGTGCAAAATGTTACTTATTTTAATAAGATTAATTGGAAAATAAATGACAAAAGTGCCGGTTTGCTGATGTTTTCAAGGTATATAATTAAGTGTTATTACACATATATATTGGTTTATGTACATTTATATAATAGTTTTATAAATCTTCCACTAAACAGAACCTGTAAAGTGAATGTATTTTTAATGTGCAGACAGTGTTTTGAAGTAGATCTTGTCGCTCTGAGACAAATATTCCTTTTGAGTCAAACCCATTCTCTCATTAATTCTTGAATTTCACATTTTGACCCAAGGCTGTATCTTGGAAAGTTCAGCCAACCAGCATTTTTTACTTGATTTTTCTTTATCAGTGACTCTCATGTGGTAAAATTTCATTACTTCTATTCTGGAAGCATTTTCCTTGTAGACCAGTGTAACCTGACTTTGAAACTTGAACTCTTTAATTGTATGTTTCAGCATCCTGGCATCTTTCTACTCAAAGCCCTTTTCCAACAATAAACATGAACCTGTTTCCCACCGTTTGAGGCACTTTTAAGTAATTTGCTTGCTAACATGAAAGTGTCAATGTTTTTATTGACTTTTTTGGGTTGTAAAACCTTGTCAGTTCAATCTTGAGTCCAAATGAATATGTTATATTCTCTGAAGGTGTTCTTGTGATATCAAAATCTTTAGAATTGCCAGATCTGAAGATGCATCAACCTTGACCTTGGACCTTTGGTCAGTAATATTCCAAATTTGTATTCTTATGCACTGTTCCTGAGATAAACATGATGGGGTCCAGTGGATTGCCCCTTTCTGGTTACACTGTATTATAACCCTAACACCTATACAACTATGAACTGTAGACATCTCTAAAAGCACCACAAGACACTGTTTATAGTACCTGCATTGTGACACATTTTATTAGTTGATATAAGCAGCAAAAATTAGCTTTGCCAGTTTGGTTGTTCAATTGTTCAGTCCTAATTCTAATGGAACTGTACATTCCACTTCAGCTGTGATGTTGAAATCTTTAAGTATGAGTGAATAGAGTTAACATTAAGTACTGAAAATACAGAGAACGTACTTAGATTAATATGACTAGCAGTATTTGTCACTGCACAGAGCTTTAATCATACAAGGACTGTTGATGTTGACAGAAATTATGTGCAATACTTTTATATTATGTCAGAGAAATATCCGAACACAGAGGGCAGAGATACAAATTACAAGCAATAACAGGAGGCTAAGGGAGGGGAACTGAACGGGGGGAAGATACATTGACTATTTCCATAAGGGTATGATGAGGTACACTACCAGTCAAAAGTTTGGGCTCTCCTGGTTTTTCTTTAATTTCATGACTATTTCCGTTGTAGATTCTCACTGAAGGCATCAAAACTGTGAATGAACACATATGGAATTATGTAGTTTAAAAAAAGTGTGACATAACTCAAAGCATGTTTTTATTTTAGATTCTTCAAAATAGCCACATTTTGCTTTTATTTCTGCATTGCACATTCTTGGCATTCTCTGGATGAGCATCATGAGGTAGTCACCTGAAATGTTTTCCAAAAGTCTTGAAGGAGTTCACAGTGATGCTGAGCACTGGTCGGCCATCTGGGGTCCATCTCATGTCATTTACATGAGAAGGTGAGTCCAAACTTTTGACTGGTAGTGTATAAGCACAAAAGCACGAGTGAAGGGGGCAGAATAATGTATAGGGGCTACTGCTGAAAGAAGACATGAGGAGGAGCTTTGAATTTAGCTTTATCAGCAGACTCTGTGGGGTTTAACGGTCTTCCCAGTCCAGCATCACTGATTTTTGTTAATAAATGGAATCAGCTATGAGTGAATGCTTTGTCATTTCATTTGAATATGAACATTTTAAATAGGTTTTGCTGGGCTTTATTTATTCACCATTAGACCTCTCCCAGCTTTAAAATCTTTTTTTTTTTAATATCCATTTTGTATGCCGTAAAAAGCAGATTAAAACCTCACAACTTGCGAATGAAGGGCCAGTATCTTCCTTTTAATCCACTGTCCGTCACTTTTGTGCACTTTATTACTGATTTTATGGTCCTTTGACATAACATACCAACATAAACACAATCATTTATATATACTGACAATATGTGATTCAGGAATATGCATTCATTCATTGTACATTATTCAGATGATGCAAACTGCATCTGCTTTAATAATATGAATTAAAATAACCTGATGTTGAGCTATTATTAAAATATCTACATGAAGAACATTTTATGTGCATGCAAATGTATTGAACACACTGCCTGAACAAAAATATCCCCTGTATTTAACAAAGCAAATATTTTGGATCCTTCTGTTTTCCATTTGCTGTAGTGATAAATAGACTTCAGTGGCAACAACTTCTTTAGCCTTAACTGATGTAATGTGTACCTTCTTATTTCTTAAACAACCCTCAGTTTGTTGGAGTCCATAAAAACAATGCAGAGGAAGGATATTAAGTGACTAAATGTGAAAGAATTTAGTCACTAGAGTATTTGCATTTTGTTCTTCACATTTGACATTACTGCATACTTTATTCAACCACCAACACAGATTTTCAGTGTGATATGACTATCACATAATAACCGTTTAAATTTTTTCTAATCTTAATCAAATTTTTGGGCATTGAAACATTTTCTCCCAAATTGCTTTACATTCATATATTCATCATATTAATTTATTCGTTATACTCATTCATTCATTATATTCATTTTCTCCTAGATTGCATTATATGAAGTTCATTTGCACTTCACTGTGTGGCAAAAATGATGTTAATCATTTAGGAAACAAAAGGTGTCTCAGTTAATTTAATTGCAAAAGTATGAAAGAGTTGGGTTTCTGTTTACAGATGCACAAGTGTCAAGCTATTAAGGTCTTAAGTGAAAGTAATATAATCAAGGTCAAAGTGGGTGAGTTATCCCAAGGCTTTAAGGTTCAACTAAGGGTCACTTATAATTAGTAGATAGCATTTCAACAGCAAGAGTAGTGGCATCTACACATAACAGCTTCTTTTCCTTTCTTGAGTTATTTCAAGGTAGATAGTGATATTATTAATTGAAAGAAACAGAATTTAATGTAGTATTTGTTTGGTGGAAATAAACTACTTAGTTGATATAAATATCTTGATTTATTAGACATGTGGTATTATCACTTTAACCCATTGTTTGACCCTTCGTTGCCCTTTGTGACATAAGCTTGGGGTCAAAGGTCATGGCGTATGTGGCGTGTCAGTGCATCAGGCCCCTATTAGGTCTCTGTAACGGTCTTCTTGCCTAATCCGGTCTCAACTTCTTTAAACTATAATGTTATTTTTAACAAACTTAAGCCTCTTCAATACCCATTTGTAAGTACGCTTTATAAAATATGAATAATTATAATATTCCTACTAATAATTTATAATGTATTAATAATATCATGTTTATAGTAATGGTGGTAATTTAGCTTTTCAAATGTTTTTTTGTTTTTGTTTTTTTGAGCATCCATTAGAGGTCCTTGAGTGGAATTGAGACAAATGTTCCCAATGTGACAGTAATTCTTTCTGTTTAGGACTAAATGTTGAAAATAGAGGTGTTGAGAGTCTGATGCAGCAAATGGAATTACATTTATATAATGCTTGTCCACCTTAGTTGCACTTAAGAGTACCTCACAGTGTCTCATTGACCCTTTGGCATACACAATAAATAGCTGTGTTTCCAAAAAATGTGACGCAAATATGACTTTTGAGTTCATAAACAAGACTGTCATGTTTTCAGAAGGTGATGGTATTGACTGTTACAGAAGGAACGTGCCTGGAGTCAGCTGACTAGTTACATGAGTTTGACATGAGTAGTACATGAGTAGATTTACTGATCATGTGCATGAACTCTTTTGAATGAAGCAAAACTACCCAACGTGAATTTTCAATTTTGGAAGTGTTGTGGAATTTTGCCACTTCCATAAACATTTTCTAATGGGAACCTTCAAATCCATATAAGATACTTTAATACACAGGCGTCAAACATGTGGCTCAGGGGCCAGATCTGGCCCGCCAAAGGGTCCAGTCTGGCTCTTTGGATGAATGTGTGAAATGCAAAAATGGATATTAAGAAATTAACAATTCTTTTTGTTCAGGTTCCACGTTCAGACCAATTCAATCTCCAGTGGGTCAGACCAGTAAAATACAATCATAATAATCTATAAATACTCACAACTCCACATTTTTCTCTTGGTAAATCTAAATATTTTCATGTATTTACACTACACTACACAAAAAAATGTGAATAATCTGAACAAATGTGAAGAACCTGAAATGTCTTCAGAAAAATAAGTACAGTTTTAACAATATTCTGCCTGTTACTAAATGTTTTGTGTATTTGTAGATCCACTGTGATCTGTAAGTTATAATGAACATGTGTTAATGATAAACTGAGACAGAATATTGTTAAAATTACACGTATTCTTTCAGTTTGTTCAAGTTATTCACATTTTTTGAAAGGACAGTTTGTGGGTGTAAACATTTTCATTGTTTAATTTGACTTTTTTCACTGTAAAATATGGAGAAAAGTTTGGAGTTGACTTTATTTCTATATTATTATGCTATTATTTTACAGGTTGGGCCCACTGCAGATCAAATTACACTGAATGTGGAACTGAACTAAAATGAGTTTGACAGCCCTGCTTTAATAGAAATGCTCCCACTGTCTTACTCAAGGACACATTGACCAGTGGGCAGACGCTGTCAGTTGAAACAATCCACCCTACAACCTGAACCACAGCTGCCACAATACCCACAACTTAGAATATTTCGCTGTGTCTTCTTCATAATTTGCCGACAGGGGACTGACACCCTGAAGTTCACTTTAACTTACCAAGGTTCCCAAACAAAAAGAGCAATTCTGCAGCATATTTTTTGTCACTGTGTTGTTGTAATTGGTGTTTGTTTGGTGTTTGAACAAGGGAGTGATTTTATAAAGTGAAACTGACCCTTTTTTGTGAGTCCTGAAGTTCTGAATGATGCATTACAATGGCTTAATTTCAGCCCATCAGAAAATATATAAGGTTTGGTAGAATCTGACTGAGGCACAGGTGAACTGAGCACCACTGATTAGAGACAGTAATATTCTTAAAAGGTCTTATATTTCATGATGCAGAAATTTGTATAAAATAGTCATTACTACAAGTATGGCTCTACACTGTAAAAAACAAAAACAAAAACAAAACTGTAATATTCCAGCAGCAGGGGTGCCAAAAAAATACTGTTAAATAACTTAAAATAACCATCTCAAAAAAATATGGTAATTTTCCATTATTAAAATACAGTTTTTTTGCCCTAACTTTACATGAGATTTTGCATATTTTTTTTTAGACTTTCTAATGTTTAATAAAGAATATTTACATGTATTAAAACAATCAAATTACCTATAAATACATATAGAAACAATTTTCAATGAGACTCAGTTGTCCAATCCACTGATAAAAACTGTATTTGGACAGTTTATCAGTGCTTATACATGTTATACATTCACAAAAATACATTTATTCAACATTTTTGTTGTGAAACCTCCCGTAATTACACAAGATATTTGTCAATTAACAAACAAGTCTTGTTACACTTATAGAGCAAATACTTCTTTTATGGTTAATTGTCAGTAATTTTATCCTGTTTTATTATTTTTTTACAGTATAAAACTTTAAATTAACAGTTTAATCTCATTAATACAAAAGAAATATTTGTGAAATTATGATACATATGCAAATGTATTTTAACTGTATTTTTCTGTGAAAAAAAGAAAAAATTTCACAGTTACAGTTTTTTTGTGTTATTTTACATTTGACATGCACAGTCTATTTTTGTCATTTCATTGATATTTTCCTGTATCTTGAAAATACAGGAAAAATCTGTAAAATAAACAGTGAAAATTCTGTTAAATTACAGATTTTTTTTTTTACAGTGTATGTCATAAATGAGTGGGAAGTCTCAAAAAGATGATCAGACACACAGTGGTGAGTTGAGCTGTATTCACTGACAAACTGGAAATTCCATAGTAGATTTTTTTCTGTTAATTTTTTTTTTTTTTTTTTTACAAATCTGGGATCAGATGAGGTTAATCAACATAGGCAGAATGGTAATAGCTCTGGAAAGGAAGTAGCTTAGGCCTAAGTAAACGAACTATCCAAGCTGAGCTGTGGGTGTGGATCTGTGAGGTAGGAGTTACTCAGTGACGAAAAATACAGAAGGATACACAAATGGTTAATGCCAAGTCATATGAAACCCTGGAAGGATTACTTTGTATTTTTTTTCTACCGCTGAGGACAAGGTCAATAGAAAAACATTTTAGACACCCAATAAAAAGACCACCTAAAAAAATCAACCAATTTGAGAATATTTAGAATATGTTCACCACTTTACTTTGGCCTTTTCTGATGGCGATCAGAAGCTGTTATATTGCTTTTTTCAAAGCCTTTGGCAAAGGCCATTGTTTTATTTTACTGAACACAGGAATTGCTGCTTTATGGATGTCTTGAGCACTTAGTTTTTGTGTTTCTATTTGATTTTGTCGTTATGACACATTAGTTTTGGTCCAAACCAGAGGCAGAGACAGCAACTCCAATGTTCTGTGAGTTAAAATGACTGTTGTGGTTTTGATGATAGCAAAATAATGGCTTCATTTCCTGTCAGAAAGGAAAACCTGAGGACAAGGTAAAGTTCTCAAGGGCCGCACACATTTAATGAGAGCACATTCATAACTTGGAGAGGTTTCAAATGTGATTTGTTAGGTCATTTTCAACACATGGAATGTAAATCATACTGAGACTGTCAATATACACACCAGCACTGATTTTTTTCATCACTGTACGTATTATTCATATGTACAGTGATGGTCATTATTTAGCTCAAAATAGGTTTTATTGGAAAGGAACTTTACATGTAAGTAACGGTAAATTACAAGTTTGTTTGTTTTTTTTGTTTTCAAACAGGAAATGCTTCTGCTAATACTGTACCGTTTATACTGTCATGAGAGTAACTGTAATTCCTTGCTTCCATCCTTGCCAACCATATAAGAAGCCTGCACTACTAGCAGACATACAGGTAGCACTAATGTAGACTGAAAAGGAGCTCCATGGAAATAAACCTTATTACCATCTGACAATGTCAAAATAAGAGTTGTTTGTCACATTGTAAAATCCAAAGTCAGTATTAAACATGACATCAACCAGAATAGGACTATGATGAAAATGCATGTTGTATCCTCATATGATCTTAGTATTACTTCTTTATTTTTAGCCCTACTTTTTTTGTCTCTCTCTTATGCCTTTTTTTTTTTTAAACATCAATAAATACTGTTTGCTCAAGTGCTGTAAAAGTGGGAGGCAGAATGAGGAGATGAAAGGCCACAAAGAAAAGAAAACATGTCAGTAACTGCTGCGTTGATCCCCGTGCACCAGAAATGCCACACATCAGTCAGTCATGTAGGTGGTAGAGGTGCAGCAGCAAATAACTTACCAGAGCTAAAGCCAGAGGATCATGAGAGTGCAAACATGATTATTGACAGAAACACAAAGAGCGGTTTTAAGTAGTCTCGTCCCAGCTGTGTGAAACTCCAGCTGAACGCCACTGTGTGCAAAGAGGGCGGGCAGGTGACGGGGCAGCGCTGCCCCAGCAACTGATTTTTGTACAGTTTCCTTTATTCCGTCCTCTAGTGGTTTTCAACCCTGACCCAGTTTTGGAGGGACCCCTGCTGTGCTCATAATAGCTCTGTCTCTAATTAATAAGCCAGCCTGTATTTTTGTGTGCGTGCATCTGTGTGTACTGATCGCAGCGCAACCTAATAATCCTGACATGAAGGTGTCGCAGACATGCTGTCTTAGTCTTCACCCACCTCCCGCTTGAGTCTTTAAGCCTGATTGGCCTTGACACGCTGCCCAGTTCAGAATGGATTGTCTTTCTCACTGTGGACAGAGTGGGGCAGTGTTTGCCTACTTTCCCTGCTCAGACTCATCTGATTACACCAGCCACCATCATTGGCTCACTGCTGTGCTTGTGTTGCCAGGTTTTACCCTGATGTCTATTGTGTCAGCCGCAATGAAGAGACATCTGTTTGTTAAGCTAATTCTGCTCATTCGCGATTCTCACAAAGCTGTCTAAAGCATGTGGCTTACCCAGAGACAACAAGGCTCCGCCGTCGTTCACTTCATCTTGTCCAAACAGGACGGATGAAAGAATGCTGAGAGTGAAGTTAACGTGATGGCCAAAAGGTCCCAAAACAGGGGCAGATAGTTGTATCCTTTGGGATTGAAGATTTGTTTCTTAACCCATTGTACATGTTAGAAAATAATTGCTAAAAACATGTGAAAAGACAGTGAATTGCAAAACTGTGCGGTTTGGCCATACTCAGTTCTTAAAGTCCATACAAAACACACTGGTAGTATACAGGAAATATGTAAACAACATTAAAAACAAACATTTTTCCAACTTTGCCGACAGACCAAAGTGACAAGAATTTAATGTGCCCTCCTTCTTCACTGAACATGTCTTGAACCCATTTTCTCAAGCAATATAAGAATTACTGTTAATCTTCTGTGTCAGGCGTTGCTTCATTCATTATGTGTCCAACATTTCTTTTTGTATGTGCTACTCTCTGTCATGCGAGCGGAGCACAGACTAAATACAGGCTTTCACCTGTGGAAGCCGTTTAATTCTGATACCCTTTGTGTCTCCTCCTTGAGCTTTCCACATAGTTCCTGTTTTTTCTTATTGTATTGTAATCAAGATTCTTGGAAATGAAAACATCAGCTCATAACAACCTTGCAAAAACAACAAAACTAAAGGCAGAGACTTTTGCACAGTACTGTCTGTAGTACTAAATGTGGGGTTAGACTGTTAAACATTATATTGGGTAGGTCAGAAATCATGACATATTGGAGCCATAATGGGGATTAACCCTCCTCTAACTCCATAAATGTTATATAAACTTCAGCAGGGGCTCTGCTGCTCAGTTATGATTTACTACATCTATGAAATAAGTTATTTGCTCGAGTCAATTGCTTCTGGGTTGGGTTTGTCAAGACTGATCAAACCACAGCTGAGTGTTAGATATTTAAGAGAAAAATACACATTTACTCCCTTTCCATGGAAACTTAATTACCTTTAGAATGATTTATTTCATTGTGACAGTGAGAAAATTGGAACTTCATTAAATTTAAGTGTGTGATATAGTTTTTCCATAATCATCTTTCAGCATACTGTAGTTCAAAGTGGTCTGGGAAGGAAAAATATCAAGACTGTTTTCACAGGCTTAAAAAATCTACCCTTATGATGGAAGATCACAGAGTAGATTTTGTGCACTGATGCTAATCAGAAGTGTTTTTACAGAGTTGGGTTAACTGTAGTTAAGACTGTTCTACTGCTCTAGTTCATGTCTAATCATTGGAGCAACAGTCCAGCCCTCCTAACCATGATATTTTGGCTTCACTTTTCATAGCACCGTGAAACCCTGTCATAATATCTGTAATTAGTCTTTTGAAGTCGTTTTGGACAGAGAAGTAGGATTATGGGCTATTGAAGCAACATGTGTATTTTCAAGTTCTGGTGTTTTTTTCCTCCATAGCTTTTAATAGTTTGACCATTTTATACCATATCATTCATATTCTTGTGTAATAATTTACATGGGTTCTGATATGCCCATGCCGTGTTCGCTGGTCTTGTCTTGGCCATAATTTGGTCTCAGTTTGGTGGTCTTGAATATAGCACCACATAGTTCAATGTCCTCATTGTCCACATTGTTTTCTTTATATTCATACCTGATTGTTTTTTAATGGATTACATTTGTCTGGTTGGTGTACTAATATGTTTGACAGACATTCACATGTGTTTAATACTACTTTACACTAACTTCAACAACAGAGAGTTCAGAAAATGCACTGTCACTGCTCTGTGCACAGCTGATGTTTGGAGCAGAGCCTGGCGGAGCTTCAGGTTGTTCTGAAACATCTACTATTATGACACTGCTTTGGCCAGCCACATAAACATGTGGAGATAGATTGTAGCCAGGCTAGTGTGTTTTAACATGGTGCCCCTGGGTGAAAACAAGTTCCTGCAGTTTATTTGGAAGGCATGACACCAGCTCAGCACCTCTCTGAGTCAGAGGCTGTGATTATACTGGGCTTTGATTTTCAGTATTTGGGTTACATGGCTCTTTGTTCTGGTGACATAAAGAATGACTTATGACCTGGAGTCACACACGGTTAATTTTAAGCTTTAACAGAGTGAACTGTAGATGTTCAAATGACAAATGGTCACTTTGGTTTAATAACCGTGGCTATTTGAAATAACTGTGAAATGGAGATTGGATAATAGTTGTGAAAACCTGTCCTTATTGTGCGTGTATCGGTACATTTACATGAAAGAGGATCCACGCTTAAAGACAGACCACCCTGGGAAGAGATTTCACTGACTTTTCCACAATGTACACTACCAGTCAAAAGTTTGGACTCACCTGATTTTCTTAAATTTCATGACTATTTCCATTGTAGATTCTCACTGAAGGCATCAAAACTATGAATGAACACATATGGAATTATGTAGTTTAAAAAAAAGTGTGACATAACTCAAAGCATGTTTTCGTTTTAGATTCTTTAAAATAGCCACATTTTGCCTGTATTTCTGCTTTGCACATTCTTGGTGTTCTCTGGATGAACTTCATGAGGTAGTCACCTGAAATGTTTTCCAACGGTCTTGAAGGAGTTCGCAGTGATGCTGAGCACTTATTGGCCATCTGGGGTCCATCTCATGTCATTTACATGAGAAGGTGAGTCCAAGCTTTTGACTGGTAGTGTATCTTAGTGGTCATTTCCACTTGTATTTAACACTGTCCACTTGAGAACTGATTGGCTGAGACACGTTTTAAACCCAACGTAAATAAGGCCATTAAGGACTTTTCACTGGTTTTACAAAAGGTATAATTAACAGTCATGTCTTCGCTCACAGACTTGGAATATTGTCACTGCAGTGACTAAATTATTGAATATGTCATATTTTTACCAAAGGAATGGCCATCGCTTGTCTACTGTTTATCCTTCTAATAAATCTTCGTTCTTATCATACATTCATTCTTACCTATTCATCATTCTAGCAATTACATTGGGTTACAAAAAAATGTTTTTTGCAAGTTGTCTAGGTTGTTTTTTAACTGAATTAGGACCATTTTGCACCGCTAAATCCAAAAATGACATCTGTTTTTCTCAATCAGGTCAGGATTTTTTGCTAATTTGATTTTGAAAAATTTGATCTTCTCACAAAATATAATAATACCAAAATAAGATTGGTAAGCACACTTTATGAAACTTGTGACTTGATTCCTGTTAGGTACAATGGTGTATTCACCACAGATGTAGCAGAATACGTCAGGCTTATTTTTGCAAGATCTTCTAGTCGAAGCCATTTCATTCACCTGTAATATTAAAAAAACCCATTAATCATAAATTGGCAAAAGTAAAATCTTCAGAACTCATTCATTGCAAGAAATATGAAAGAATTTTGTATCATATGATGTGAAAATGCCCATAAATGTAAGCAAAAATGTTAAAAAGCCAATATGTAGCATAGTTCAGAAAGTTGACCTGATTGAGCAAAATAAGTGTGATTTTTGGATTCAGCACACCAAAATTATCCTGAATCAGCTCAAAAAACTTCAACAATAAATTTGTTGTTGACCAGTGTTATCTTTAGACAGGAATACAATTCAATGGAAATTAAGGATTTTTTAAAACTCTTTCTATTCATGGCATGACCACAGTATTTTGATGCATGCGTTTACATTCCTGTTTGATGATGTGATAATACATCAAAATGCAAGTTCTAAATGTAAGCTTTCCCAGAAAAACATATCTTTTTTCTTTTTCACAGCTTGCTCTTACCTGAATCTACACCTGATAAGAACTGTCACCAAGGGTGTCAACCATAAAGCGTCCTGAACAAACACAGGGATTCCTCAAAATAAACACTGGCATCATCTGAACAATAACATCCCCACACACTCTCACCTGGTGAACATACACAAATGGCACAGAGACAAACGCATGCAGAAGTGACAAGAATAAGCTGCAGAGTAAACAAGGGAGTGGAGCTCAAACTTTAGAAAAAAAAAATCTCAGGCAGCAGGGTCCGTGGGTGTCAGGGAGAACTCTACCTCTCACCCTTTGAATTGTTTTTGAAGGCACATGTGTTTGCTTGCCTGTCTGTGTGTGTGAGTGTTTGCTCATGGGTATGGATAAAAGTGTAATGTTTGCTCTCTTAGCCTGCTTGACAGCTGTCTCTCAGCTAAAACCCTTTCCAGTTCGGTCCTTTCAGCAGCACATAGTGCTAATGGAAAAGTAAGCTTTGGAGGGAGAGACAATCGGAGAGGACTCATTAATTCATCGTCAGGCGCTTTGTATTCTCTGACTTTGACAAATGGACTGTCGTAGATCACTGTCCTAATGAATTTCCCTCCACCCAGTCAATACTAATGTCACATAACAAAACGAAAGTTAATGAATACTCAAACAAGACACCAATATGACTGGTGGATCACAGTGGAGGATAATGTACATGAGCATTAATCTTAAATTCACTGTAGACGAGCTCCTATTATCAGTCACTGGGTTGTATTTAATGCCTTTATTATTTTTGCTTTCTTGAATACAAAAACTCAGTATTAAAAATTTAATGGCATCAACATGACAAAGTGTATCAGCTGCAAAATAGAACTGATTAGTCATAAAATCATCAAAATTAGAATAAAAACAGATGAAACAGAAAAAAATAGTGCATTAAAACAAATGCAATGTGCAGAAAATGTGACATTAGGATAAAAGCAAATGTGTTCTGACCAAAGACAAAAGGTTTCAATATTGGTTATTACACTCTTGTTGAAAATATAACAGCTAACCTACACTGTCAGCCAGTGGATTCAGATCTCTCATATCACCAAACACCTTGTGATTCAGTAGAGTAAATGTTTTAACTGTGACGTGGTGAAATATGTGACATGTTTTTTGAGTTTTGTTATTTCTAGCTTTGATTGGATACTACAATGAAGGATAAAGACATAAAAGTGCCCATGTGTTCATTTGCATGACAGACTTTAAAAGTGCCTTAAATGGGCCCTGCCTGTTGCAACACCTGTCACCTGTCTCACAAAATGATCATTTTGTTAATGTTACATCATGTCAGGTGGGGTTGTAATTTCTTCGTCTATGGATAAGATGTTAAAGATCATCCCAGAAGTCATCTGATTATTACAAAACCAGAAGTATTTGCAAAATAGTTGTTTACTCAGGGAACTGAGATGCTTCTCCCATAGGACTCCATTCAAATAGATCAGCCTCTGGACTCTGTTTGTAGACCTCCAGGCTGTGATGTGTTTATACCCAGAGATTGGCATCTTTCGTCTTTAGTCTGAATGCCTTTGATAAAAGGCAGTTTAAGGAATGTCAAACTCAAATAATATCAGGAAACACCCACTGATATAAGTATGTTTTAAGAAGGGACATAAAGGGGATCACTGACTGAGCTGAACTGATTTCCTCAGGCAGATCGATGGAGAACTTCAGAGCCAGACCTCTATCTGTGGAGCTATACTTGGAGGTCAGAGATTTAGCACACAGAGGGGCTAAGGACAGCCTGAAAAGCACTGGATTCTACATTTCCAGATGTGTTTATCCATGTTCTAGAGGTCTGATCACTCATCATTAAATTGCTATAATTTGTCAAGGTTTAGCTATTTTCATTTTTCGGTTAAGGCTCTGACTGCCTTCATTTTTCCTCAGCCCTGTGTAAACGGCTCTTATTACCTAAACCTAAAAACTATGCAAACCCTAGTCTCCCATCATCCACCCGTACTTACCTCTGCTGTTTGAGGTAAGACAAACAGGTAGTAGGTTTGTCAGTGACAATTTACACTGAGATTATTAGACAGATTATGACAACATTATATTCTGCCTGTGATCATTCAGTCTTCCCAGCAGAGACGGCCTAGAATGGGACAAATCATCTCAACTAACAGGAGTTTATTCCAGGTGTATCTGGTTTGGCATTTAGGTTTGTGCTATTAGCCAACATATTTCACATAATATTAAATGCAGATATGTAACAGCATAAATATGGAACAATAAAATACATATAATTAAATAAATATAATTAATACATTTAATCAATCTGTGAAAATGTACTTTGTAATGTCAAAGCTGTGCTGTTTGCCTTACTGCTTGCACAATAAATCTAAATATAATTGCAATAAATATGTATAAAAAGTAATAAAAGTTCCATAATCCAGATGTAATACTGTAAAGTCACTAGAATCTAACGGGGGGGGGGGATGTTATTTGCCCAGTCTTGCCTGGTGCGTCTTCTTATCCCTGTTGTCATCTGTCAGTCCAGTTAGACTGTTATCTGTGTGGATGCACTAAATAGCCTGGACCTCAGGGAACCTGCACCAAAAGTGGTGTTGAACTCCTCCCTCCTCCCACCCATCCTCTGTGTTCCTCTCTCCCTCTCACAAACGGTGTAGGGTACGTGCTCCTGCATCAGCAGACACACTGTCTTGTTAATTTCCTGATAGTGTAATTACATCAGGATGTTGTTTGTGCTATCAGAAATATTTCTAGTCATTGTTTGGGCTGTGTGTGTTTGTGTGAGATGAGCAGCAGTGATAACAGCCCTCAGCTCCACAGTCTCATCCATCAGAGATAGTGGTTTTTGTGTGACTTATCCAGTAGCACACCCTCTCGTTCAAATACTGTATGTGTTTTGAATGATATGTACTGTCAGGAAGAGCTAAAAATTAAAGCAGTTAAACGAGACACATCCTCAACATCGTTATGCTCAAACTGCAGGAAAAGCAGTGTGTTTGGAGGACGAGCGGATGTTTTCCAAAGGCAGAAAGAGGACAGAGATGCTATCCAGCCCATTAACTGTAATTGTGCTTGTTTAGAATTCATTTGACAAGGACTGGACCCTGTAGGAAGAAGGCAACGGAAGGGGGGGTGTCACCCTCTCACATCAGAGATGGGGCTTTGGAGCCACAAAAGGACAGGAGGTGCAAATGAATTTAGGTCATAATGAAAAGGGACCACATTTGCTCCTGTTACCCACCCTTCCTGGCCCTGGTGATGATAATCACTCAGATTGTTTTTCCTTCACTACGTCATGCTGAAAGCCGAGGGCTACATGACAAAGCTCCAAACAAACACTTGAGATGATAAAAGGCAGACGGCTCGTTCACACAAGTGAGAACAGTCGTGAACAGGAAAGTGTGTATTGCATCAGAGACGCAATGTAGAACTTTTAAAATTGGAAAACCCAAGTATGTCTTTTAATTTCACTGTTGCCCCTTTGGTTCATACATAAACCAGATGTGTGGGTGGATTTGAACTCTATCGTCCCACTTCCAACACATAGCAGCATGTTTACACATTTATGTTGACAATCCATCCACTGTCAAAGCTAAAAGAAAATGCCAGAGATCCCTTTAAGCATTACTCTGAAAATGATTGGTTATAAGTCACTTGAACTGAAATAAGAATGAGAGCCTTATTGTTGAATGTGATTAAAAAAAAAAAAGTGTAATATTTGTCAAGGTAAAATTCACAAAAATCTAAAATTGTATTTGACAAGCTCACACAAGAAGCTAACCAACAGAGATAGAGCCTGAATATGCTGTCACACAACTTTGATAATTGGACAAACAATTTCCGCCAGCACAGTGGGCCTTTTAGCAGAAAATCCATGTGAGTACTTTAATACAAAATTGCTGTATCTAGTGGAGGTGCTGGCTGACATTGTTTGTCCAACTATCAAAGTACAGCATCAAAAAGTGCTGGAGAAAGTGGTTTGAAGGTAGTTTTTTGTCTGTGGACAGATATTTGAAAAAATGATTAAGGATATCACTTAATTCTACTTCCTCCTCTACATGAGTTTTTAACCCATAAAGACCCACTGATACTTTTGTGTCAGTTCCCAAATAGATTTTTCCCTGTTTATAAACTTTCCAAAGTAATTTATCACCATTTATTGTAATATTATCCTCTTTATTTTAAGTTTTTTCGGTGTAAATCATGTATTTTCCTATATTTAATTCACTGATCACACAGATGTTCATTAAAGCTCAGAGTAAATTCAAAGGTTATTATAGCAAATCAGAAAAAAATTGAGGGAAAAGTTATGTTTTCAGCAAAAATATCATTGACTAAACATAAAACCAAGTGTGTTCATCCACTGTCATTTATTTAACTCCATGGGTTTTATTGGTGAATCGATGTTGTAGAAGATGACGGTATTTCCATGGTAACTACAGAGCCTCTGAACGTCCAAATGGGTCATATCTGATGACCATGAAAAGACGACAAACTGCATTTTACACCAATTATTGACATGTATTTATAGGATTAGTGGATCAGTAAAGATTTAACATTTTAGATCAGTAGATGGTTTTGGTCGATGGTGTGTGTTTGGGTCTTTATGGGTTAAGATTGCATCTCACACGGACATAATATTTTTAGTTCATTACTAGACTATGATAATGAGTATGCTAATAGCAGGCTGTAACCTCTTAGGCAGGGGTAAACATATTAAAATTACCTTATAATTCGTTGGTGGCTGTTAATAGAGAGCGTCCTACCCAAGTGAAGTCTAATGCTGCTTTCATGCTTTCATTCTATCAGGAAGATGACCCTTTCCACTTGTGAATTTGAAATTATGTTTACGTTCAAGTGCTTTTGTTGTTGTAGCGAAATGAAAAAATAGCTGACATACAATTTATCCTGCTACTTGCTACTTGGTTAAAACAGTTTTGGATGTGTTAATTCATCTGCTACAGCACTTTTTATTTTTTTATTTTTTTTGCAAATTGTGTATACTATAAATGTGCAAAACCATCAGCTAACAGCAGCAGAACATCATTAAGATCATTGTTTATCATTTGCAGTGAATCCCTCACTCTCCGTCATGCCGAAAAGTTCAAAGGTTATTTTCATCATAGCTCCTGAATCAAAAATTCTCTCCAGTTCTCCAGTGGAAAATATGAGGTGTGGGGGCATTCGTAACTAGTATCTGTATTGTAATACTGGAAGGTCTCCGAGCATCTGTGTTTTTACCTGACCAGTTTGGTACCTACAGTTGAGGAGTCGTCCCATCTCCACATTAAATATCTCAGCAAGTTGATAGGACCAGTATTTTCGGAGATATTAGTAATTTTGGAATACAGTTGCCTTACAATCACAGAAGTGCAGTACCACGCCGCATGACAGGAAATGAAGTTAAAAACAGGAAAGCTGCATTTACTCCCACAGTCCCGACGGATCGGTGTTAACATTGGCACCTGCAGATATACAGCCTGTGTGCACTGGGTGACATCTGAGAGAGAGAGCGAGACACTGATATACAGGGGTTGGACAAAATAATGGAAACACCTTAAAAAATTAACAAAATATAATTTAATATGGTGTAGGTCCGCCTTTTGCGGCAATTACAGCCTCAATTCTCCGAGGTATTGATTCATACAACTTGTGAATTGTTTCCAAAGGAATTTTAAGCCATTCTTCAGTTAGAATACCCTCCAACGCTTTTAGAGACGATGGCGGTGGAAATCGGCGTCTTACTTGAATCTCTAAAACTGACCATAAATGCTCAATAATGTTGAGGTCTGGGGACTGTGCCGGCCATACGAGATGCTCAACTTCATTAGAATGTTCCTCATGCCATTCTTTAACAATTCTAGCTGTATGGATTGGGGCATTATCATCTTGAGGTGAAGGTGTTTCCATTATTTTGTCCAACCCCTGTATATAGAGAGAGCTAGGTTAGGTGTGTCCCGGTACTTACGGAGAACTCCTGCCAATCCCCCACCCCCACCTCGGTCTTACGAATCACTCCTCCTCCCATCCGTGCGCTTTGTGTGTACCTCACAATTTCACACTGCAGTCACGCCTGGGTATTAATACTGTATATCAAATGTCATTTACATTTTAAAGAATGACTTACCAAACTATTTTTATGTCAGTACTTAACATTTCCCAAAAGTCAGCTCTCCCCAGCATAAAAACTACCACATCTACAACCTGTGGTTCCCCAGGGGTCACATACTAGTTTACTGTAATTCCTGTGGCACTGGAAAGCAGGATTAGCATTGGAAACACTGTAAAGTTAATAAATACTTCACAATCTCAGACAACAGAAGCTGTGCCTCCAATCCGAGTTTGTCTGTGGAGAGACTGATCCCATGAAACACCGTTGTATGTCACACCAGTTCTTATGGGATTTGGCATGGTATATGTATGCCGGCTAAAATTTACTCAGGGGGTCAAATTAGTGTCCATTTTTGTCAAAAAAAAAAAGTTGTCATAAAGTCATAGAAGTGTGTGTAAATAATGCTAATCCATTTGTGCACAGACTACTGATATTCTTTGACAGTGGAAGCTCTATTTTCATAAATATTGGATTTGGAATAGCACGTGTATGTGAAAACTTTTGCTGGTGGACGGACGTGACATTACCCATGATGCTCTGGTCAGTCCCAGTACTTTATTAGGAATAAACTTATAGACTTACTATTGATAATTCTCCTCTTCTTCATAAATGTTAGTATTGTGGATCTAAAACAATCCCAGCTGACACAAAAACACTAAATGTGTCAGTGGACGGATGTGACATGGTTGTTGTGGATCCCATCATACTGATGCTCTGCAGCCATGTCAGCGTTTACACTAATGATCCCTGTGCACAAACTAGGAGCACTATTATTTATTGGATAGTTTATCATCAGACTAAAGAGGAAAGAACGATATAGAATTGTTCTTTCTGTATAAAAATGCTTCTTATTGTAAAAGTGTTGATGTAAACAGTGCTGTGTGCCATTCTTCATGTATGTATTGGTGGAACAGAAGCAGGATGGATCAGCACCATACTCCAGACTGAACCTGTACAAATAAAACATGTGATATGGAGGAGAGAATCTGGGAAGAAAAACTGGGGAATCTGAAAGAATAGAATATTTGTTTTTCAGGTAAATTCAGTTCAAATAGAACTTGGCCATTTGTGACATGAAAATATAGCATTAATTGTGATGAAATTGGACATTTTTGAGCTGAAAACATAGTTCATATGAGCATCAACATGTTGAACAGAACTGAAATCCTGTCCATTTGAACAACTGTCATTTACCAACACAAAGTTCCTTTGGGGATTCACTGAGATTGATTTCTTATACACAAAGACAGAAATAAGACCTCTAAGCACATTTTAGCCGACGCATTTTCGACCTTTCGCGTGTTATTCAACGCTATTTAATCGCATGTCACTTAACTGTAACCGCTTACTCTAACCCTCCGTGCGTGGTATTTGACGCGTCAATTCAGGTTGGACAGGGGGCTAATATCAGTGTGAACATACATAGGGAAAACTTATAATGCATACAGACAACATGCCAATTACAGGTGGTGTGTATATTTACGGCAGGTATGATGTCACGTTGCTGTGGACGTGGTCTGTAAGCAGATATTAAACTGTCTGACTCAACAGCTGACTTAACTCCTCCTCCTGTTGCTGCCACCTGCTCTGATCTCATTCCAAAAATGATGGTGTTCACAACAAACGTTCTGCAAAAGAACAGCCTCTGTTCACCCTTTGAGCCATGCTACCCAACTGTGAAGGAACTAGAAAACAATTATGGACTCCTCTCATGTTTTTATTGTGAGTTGTGCTCATTCACACGAGCCGTGGATCTTTCCAGAAAATATCTTTGATCTCAGTACACATTTTCTGAGATCAGATGTAAATTCTGTGCACCCCCACATCAAAATGACAGAAGCCGAGCACCAGAAATGTCTCTGTAGGTCTTGAAGTCTGCATAATCGGTGCATAATCTAGTTGTCTTTCTGGCTTTCCTCTTGTCTCTCACACCATTCAACACAAACAAAACAAGCTTGGCGTGTCACTGTTCATGTTGTATAAATGTTTCTTGCCAAAAAGCCCCTGTCAGAATCCTTCCTGGATCTGTTTTGGTACAATCCATCATAACAAGATCAGACTTTAAATACCCTTTAAAACAGCTACACTAACAAGATATGCAGCCTGTTCTTCAGCCATCTCCCTGATCAACCTGGGTTCACTGCATTAAGTGGACACCTGATTTGATGGTGAAGCTCCTTCAGGTCGTCACAGCCTAAGCCCGAGGGGATGAGCCACAAATCACCTGCTAAGACTCTTTGGAGTCTACGCTGAAGACCTTAATCCACAAGTTTACCTTTCTTACCTGTGCTTAGGCCTCTTAACGTATGCACACTTCATGGAACTCGGGGTTGTGTCCTGGGAAGTCCGATCTGGTAATCCAACACCCGGTGTAAGGACACCTGGCATCCAAACTGACAGAGATTGCATGCAAGGACGAGACCTGTGTTTTTACACCTCACTTGTTTGGGATGAGTTGAGTCTTCACTTTATTCATTAGGAGGTATATGCAATTACATTCACATATGTGGCTCACCTCTCATCTTTGAGATTCTCTGATGAAATCACTGGTGTCAGTGTATCTGTATCTTTACACCACCTGTAGATGGTGTTTTTACTTGGACTGAACAGCATTGTTCCTTAAATTTAGCCCAAAAGCAACTGTTTTTTCTTTGTTGATGAGTTCCTTTAGTTCGTGGCTGTCAAACTCATTTTCTTTCAGGGGCCACATACAGCCCAATGTGAACTCAAATGGTCCGGACCAGTAAAACACTATCATAATAAGCTAAAAATATTGACAACTCCAAATTTTTCTCTTTGTTTTAGTGCAAAAAAAAGAAAATTTCATTGTGAAAATGAAAATGTTTACATTTACAAACTATCATTTCATACAAAATATGAATAACCTGAAAACCTGTGAACAACCTGAAATTTCCATAGAAAAATAAGTGATTTTTAACAGCAGTATGCCACATTTAAACATTATTTATTCATATGCATTACAACTTACAGATCACAGTGGATCTAAAAAGGCACAAAACATTTGGTAACAGGCATCAGGAACTGAAAAATATATTATTTAACTTTAAGATCAAAACATCTTATCAAGACTCAGTGACCCCCTTCACTGTCAATTTTTTGTGCCTCAAAAATTCTTTCTTTGGGCCAGATCGGACCCTTTGGTGGGCTGCTTTTGGCCTGCGGGCTGTATGTTTGACACCCCTGCTTTAGTCGGACTACAAAGGAAACCTCCAGGATTATAGGACCTGGAAGGGCCAAATATGTGCAATGGAAAAGTAAAAATGATGTGTTGATGATGCTTTTATGTTGTTTACCTTAACAACATGGTAGGAGACAAAGTTGTGCCCAGTCAGGAGAGACGATAGGTGTGTTTCCTTAAACATATTTAGTGAAATTCTGGAAAATGTCTTAGGAGATGACCAATTTTGGAAATAGAGGAAATAGAAGCATTCATTTAAAAAAAAAAAAATTGATTAAGATAAGCAGGTAGTGTGAACTGGAGACTCGTTTTCTCTTTAATTATTCTTCTATTTTTATTAAAAATAAGACATCACAGCTATTTAGATGGAAATCAACAAGTGTGATCCTCTTCTTCTATTCTGTTTATTTGAGTCATGTGTAATGTTGCCTTCAATGCTACCCACTGGATACACAATGCAGCCTAGATTAGTTGTTTCGAAAATGCACATTAAGGTTTTGTGACTTTTCAAATGTTAGTCTTAAATTTGTTTCACATTTGATGGAAAGATTCTGTGAAGAATGGGTGGATTTCCAGAGGCTCAGTTTTATTAAAGTTTCTTTTAAGAGAATGAAAAAATCTCCAAAGCAAATTACGGGTCATATTGAACATAATTAAGACAAGAAATAAAACTTTCGTCTGTATACAAAAAAATAGTATCTTTGTTAACCGGGGAACATCTCAGGACATCCTTTGGCATAAATCTTTTAATACCAGCTTTTGCCTTTCTTGTATCAGAAGTCAGAATGTCCATGTCACTGTATGGATGAAATGAAATATGAGTGGTGAGCATGACATCATCTTAAATTGGACTTACTTCTCTGGAGCCATTGATCATTCATGTCATCTGAATGTGTCCTGGCCTGCTCAGAGACTTCCTGCCTGCTTTATTTTTTCCTCCCTTCCTTCCGTCTGTTGAAGTCTGCAGGTGACTAATGGAATCAGAAGAAAATTAAAGAGAAACAGAACACTTAAAATCAGACTCGGGGAATGTATTTAGGCTTTATTGGATTATAATCATTACATTGTTATGCATGCGTGCTTTTGAGAATCAGGGAAGTCGGTCAGACCTTTGGTAGTCTTGTTTTGTTTGATCCAATCAGAAGCTCAATCAAGGAGTGTGCAAAATGACGAACTTACTCGTCTTATGTCTCTCCACCAGCCTTTCTTTAGGTACTTAATCACCTTCAGGAGGATTGATCCTCTTTTGGCTAACCTGTCCGTCAGCAGCGGGTGATCCCAGTTAAACCATACTTATCAAACTAAAGACCTTATTCGGACCAGGCCAGCAGCTAAAGATGAAGCTCTAAGGAGCCAGCTCAGAGGATTGTGATTACAGACTACATAGAGGACAAACATCTTAGTGGGTGACTGCTTGAATTCCACCTTTGACCTTGCTGAAACCGTGTCAAACAGGTTCTCTGAAAGTGTTCTATCAGGTCATGGCACCGACAGCATGGACTTGGACGTAAAATGTTCAAAAAGGCGATTATTTGCAACTAAATGTTAAAGAGCATGAGCATCAAGGTTATTATAGTTAATGAAGACTAACGATATGACGAAAACTAGAACTGAAAAAACCTTTTCATTAACTGAAATAAATAAAAACTATAATTAAAAGAAAAAATGATAACTAACTGAAACTGTATTGTGTGTTTACAAAACTAACTAAAACGGATAAAAACTATGGATAAAATTCCCTTCGTTTTCGTCTTTGTCAATGTCAGATTGATACGAAATTGATTTATTAGCCATTAGCCATATTAGCCATTTATGAGCCATTTTAGCTAGCGGCACCATACGACACTTGACGGTCCGTCACTTGTGGTTTCCAGTCGTCTTCTGGTCCCCACTCTACCTGGAAACATGGAGACTAAAGTTGGGAGAAAGCAACAGAGTCCTGTCTGGGATTTATATGAATATAATGGTGAAGAAAAGATGTGAACTAAAACTAAGCATTTAGAAGAAAATGAAAACTAATAAAAACTAACAAACCTGCTCTAAAAACAAATCAAAACTAACTGAATTACAGAAAAAAAGTCATAACTAAATAAAACTAAAGTATAATGAAAAATCCAAAACTATTAGAACCTTGCTGAGCATTAACATGTGTTTCATGGAGCAGAAGATATGATGACTAGTTGAATGTAAGTATTGGAATGGTGCAAAAAGTCTTACAAACCAATGGGGTGTCAGAATTGTACATGTTTATACTTCTCATCCAACCACAGTCAAATTCACTCTACCTGAATGGTGCGATTTATCTGAATAGTTTTTTTTTGAACGATGTCAAGCTGGAATGAAAATAAGCCGAAATGAAATAGTAGTAACGAGGTTATTTTTGAAATGTAAGGAGTAGAAAATACAGATAATTGTGTGAAAATTGTAAAGAGTAGAAGTAAAAAGACGACTGAAAAATAATTACTCCAGTAAAGTATAGATAACCAAGTATGCTAACGAAGTATTTGTACTTTGTAACTTGACACCTCTGAAAAAGCTTCCTAGTTTGTATAGTTTGCGGTTCATGTTGTCATTTGCAGAATCTGAAATCAGGGGGTATTTGGAAATACACACAAATAAATAAATGTACCTGATGTGAGGCCGTTTCATGTTTCCAGGGTAGACTGAAGCCACCATTCCAAGCTTCTGCGTCAAACCACAGATTAGAGCAGAAACACTGAGTCTGACAGAATGTGAACAGCCATCTTTAATTACAGCTGTCAGTCATGTTTTTAATTCCCTTACCTGTCTGAAAGCACCGATGAGCAGCCAAAATGTCCCATCAAGGGGGAGATATTGAAGAGCCTGAAAACACAGGCCAGGGGAGGCGTAGAAAGTTTGTTTCCCCTCAGACTACTTGAATTACAAGTACAGTATAGTAAAACCTAATTATGCAAATTTTACCCAGGGAGAAAAACTACCACACACTGAACCTTTAGACACCATCATCAATCATCCACTGGCCTGACCTCAACAGAAAAACGAAATTTGATTTGACTGATCATCAAAGTGGTGTAAAACGACTGGTGTTTACATTCTTTTTGTATACTTCAATGCTCTCCGTGGTTTCCAAATTTTGTACGTGTATGTTGTTGTGGAAATGTTTGGTGCTGGACCGGTTCTGTTATTTAGATGTGAGGGCATGTTTTTTATCAACAGTACAATTGAAAGTAAAGCAATTAAAACTCAAAATCTGCGTAGAATATCAAGGGATATGTCATCAGTGTGCTATAGATGCAAAAAGAGGGAAGGGACATTCATGCACATGTTCTGGGACTGCGACCTTTTCAAAAGTTATTGGAGCTCAATTTACTCTTTCACTCAATCAGGCTTGGACTTAGAATTTGATTTAAGCAGCAGTTTATATTTACTAAATGACACATAATTTACAGTTAGATCATAAAAAATGCAGGATACTAATTTTAATCACTTACTTCACAAAGAAATGCGTACTTTTATGTTGGAAGAATGACTCCCCCTCCATCTTTTAAGATTTTCAGTGATCAGTTGTCTTCTTTTTTACCTTTAGAAAAACTGACTTTGGATAAATATAATCGTGGCCATCTCTTTAATGAATTTGGTTGCTTTTAGAAAGTGAATGAATGCTGCCCTAGTGCTGCTATTTATGTTACAGCATGCATCACTATGCTCATGCTCATGCTGTTATCCTTATTACTGTTATTATTGTGATGATGATGATGATGATTTTATTTATTTATTTATTTATTTTAATTTTACATGTATATATTCAGACTTTTATGTTTTTGGCCTGTTACTTTTGAGTGTGTTTAGTTGGTTTATTCCTTTAGGGGTGGGAGGTGGGAAGAGTGCACAAAGGAGAAATGCAAAAAGTAAGACCCAGTATCACCATGTTTGTACTGTATCTGGATGATTGACCTCAAAATCTAAAAACCTGCATGTTTCCTGTTTTGTTAAAATTTCTTAAGATTTAGAATAGAGCAGATGTGGAGAAAGTACCACAACATGTCGTTTTTGGCTCCCCAAATGTTGTCCCAAGTTATCTGATCAGCTGCTGGGTATTAAGAGTCTGCATGATGGAATTAAGGTTGGGAGACTCATTGTTTTCTTGATGATCACTTTTGCATAAGTTATGAGTCCTGCAATTATTGAATTACGATTTATTTTGTGTATTCTATTTATTTAACTTTATTTAACCAGGTCAGTTAGTTTAGAACTAATTCTCATTTATAATAACGACCTGGCAAAGAGGCACCATATAAACAGAACGATTTTTTTTTTTTTTTTTTTACAATATTTACAACATGCAAATAATATTAACATTATATTTAAATGTATTTTACATAGATATATGCATTCATTAGTTTTAAACGCTGTGTTTAGAATCTGACATCAATAATATAATAGTCAAATATTAGTGTATTTGAAATAAATTTAGTTTATTTATGAAAGTTTATAAAATGAACCCAGAATGAAGGCAGAAAAATTTGTCACTTTCCAAACATTCACACTCATAAAACTCGTCAATTTTTTTTTCACTAATTTTTTCTCATTTCAAAATATATTTTCCTGAAAATATAAGTAATTACCTACCTAAAAATATAAGTTTGATGTAGATTATTGTAATTAAATTTTTTTGACCAGATGACTTCATCCATATAGTAAATAAAAAGCTAAAAACAGGTGCAGCGGTCCAGAAGTGTATCTGTCACTGACCTTTTAAACAACATGAGCGGTATGAATGAGGTGAGTTTTAAGGATCATTGCAAAGAATTCCAGTCATAAGCGGCAGAAAACTGCTATTTTTACTGCATTTATTAGCCATGAATCAAATGAACAATAAATGGTTAGTGCGAATGTAAAGAAAATGTTTTTAATGGGGTGATTTTCTGAATACTGTGCTACCCTTCCAAAAAGATAAGTGATTTAAAAGCACATTAAAGGAGTCTTGTTCACGATTAATTAAGTAATTGTTAAGTTGTGGTAGAATAGAGAAACAGAAACGAAACCTGGCAACTCAAGTAGTTTTAATAAACAATTGACAAATAATTAGCAAATAAAAAAATAACCAAAGCCAAATAAGAAAATCTGTGTGATTTGGTGAATTGGATCTTTTACAGTCATTCCAACATGGGCTGAAGGCAGAGCATTTTCCACATGATTTTATAAAAAGATGTGAAGGATATTGTGTTTTGACCACATCGTGCAGACCTCCCCCTTTCCTTGAAGGATTCAAATCCAACCCTGTTTGACGTAACACATTTTAACCAGTAGAGGGTATACGTACTCCAAGAGATGGTTCTCTTACTCCTAAGCATCATGGGCTCATTGTGTTCCTTGCTCCTGCAATTCGACATTTCACCTCGTGGGCATGAATGTGCACGAATATCAGACCCCTCTTTGTAGCCACTGTTCATCAGCCAGTGGTAGTTCATATGTTACTAGAATTAATCAAGTTCCACTTATTCAGGGATGTAGGAACTCTTTTATTAACCTTCAGGTAGCCATACAACAATGTTATTATACTCAGGTGAAAATCTGCACTTAAAAACTTATTTAAGTAAAAATACAAAAGGATAAGCATCAAAATATACTTTAAAAAGTGTAGAGTGTCACTGGATTATAAGCATTAATGTGTTAATGTGTTCTTTAATTGAACCCTTTGATGCATGAATTATGAGAATGTTAGTCAAGATTTTTTTTCCCTGTGTTTTTAGTGAAAAAAATAATGTGATTGATTTTTTTTAATGAACTTTTTTTTTTATGGAGTTACAAAAATCTCCACTCATCAGGAAATGCAATATCAGAAAGTGATATACTGTGTGAAAACTATGAAATAAAAACATTTATAATGTAACTAATCTGATGTTTTCTCACATTTTAACATATTCTAATACTAGTTATTACTCACTTCATGGAGATAATATACAAAAAAAAAAAAACTTTTTGTTTAACAAAACTGTTAATTAGTCTAATAACAACTAGCAATTGATTTTCACTCAAACATGTTAGTGCAGATCAGGTTTATCTAGAACAGCAAAGTTACAGTAATGGCGTGAATGTCAGTGTATGGGATGATGCATGAGCGTCCACTGTGTGGAACTAAAATAACTAAATCCATGAATATACGTAAAAGAGAACAGCTGGAGAAGAACTGTCCACTGGATTGACCAGTACGCATGAAAGGGTTAAATACTATCGTTGGTATCTTAATCGATAATAGTACATCACAATCTAGTTGATGTAAAACGTGGGTCATTTGCTTCCAAAATACAGTGGAGTAGAAGGATAAAGTAGCAATGCATGAAAATACACAGCTGAAGTACAAGGAATTTACTTATGAGTAAATGTTCTTAGTTATATCCCACCACTGTGTTTGTTACTGAATAAACATCAACACCAGATTGTGTCCAGGTAATTTCAGAGCGAGTCACAGGTTTAGTCAGAGGACATTTCTTTGACCTTGTAGAGCAGGGGTCTCAAACATGCAGCCCGGGGGCCAAATACGGTCCGCCAAAGGTTCCAGTCCGGCCCTGGGATGTTTCTGCAAAGTCAAAAATTCCACAGTCTTGAATTGAATTAAGGAAAAAAATCTTGAATTAACAACTTCAAATTTTTGGCTTTATTTTAGTGCAAAAAATAACATTAAATTCTGAAAATATTTACATTTACAAACATATCCTGTAACAATAAAATGTGAATAACCTGAACAAATATGAACAACCTGAAATGTCTAAAGAAAATTCAGTCCAATTTGAGCTCTTTTCTGCCTGTTCCTCAGTGTTCAGTGTCTTTGTAGATCTGATCTATAATGCACATGGACAAATGAGAAGCTGAGGCAGAATATTGTTAAATTTGCACTTATTTTTCTTAAGAAATTTCAGTTTTTTCAGATCATTCGCATAGTTTGTAAAAGTAAGTATTTTCATAATTTAATATTTTATTTTCTTTACACTAAAACAAAGACAAAAATTTGGAGTTGTCATTATTTATATGTTATTATTTGATTGGTCCGGCCCACTTCAGATCAAATCGGGCTGACTGTGGCCCCTGAAGGAAAATGAGTTTGAGAGCCCTGTTGTAGAGTTTCTCAAATTGCAGCAGGTTCGTTGAACGGATTCACAAATCCACAGCGAAGTGGGTGAAGGGGTGTAGGAGTTAGGTCTTTATATCATGGAGCTTTTTTTAGAAAGGCAAACATCAAATAGGCTCCAGCAAGAGGTGAAAGGGGGTTGAGGGGGTTAAAGGAAATAATTAGGGAAACACAGGGTGCGACTCTGAGCTCGATTAGCGGACGGAGGGGTGGGAGCCTTATCGAGAAACATCCTACACATGACTAATTATCTTCCTGACTCACAAGAATGGAAGTGCATCGTTAGCATGAAGCGTGTTGGCTCCAGTCTGCTCAGTCCACAGACGAGACCAGGAAGAAGCTCTGTACTGGTCAGAGGTGGAACCAGTATGTACATCTGTTATTCCAGTAAAAGTACTGAGAGCAACAAGTCAGCCAGTAAATTTGAAGTAGTATGGGGCTCCATGGTTAAATACTTAAAAAAACTTAAGACACTCTAAACTACAAAAATGCATTCAGTGCAGTTTTCCCCTACACACATTTGTTTTTTCCTCTTTTTCCTGTTTGGCATGCTATCTATACTTGTGTAGTCTCTAATAATATTAATAACACTACATGTCCATATCTTGTGTGTAGGACAGGGGTCTCAAACTCGTTTTCCACATTCAGCCTGATTTGATCTGCAGTGGGCCGGACCAGTAAAATAATAACAGAAGAACCTATAAATAATGACAACTGCAAATGTTTGTCTTTGTTTTAGTGCAAAAAACCCCCCACGAAATTATGAAAATATTTACTTTTATAAACTATCCAAACAATAAAGATGTGAATAATCTGAAAAAAATGAAATTTCTTCAGAAAAATCAGTGCAATTTTAACAATATTCTGCCTCAACTTCTCATTAGTCCATGTGCATTCTGGATCAGATCTACAAAGACACTGAGGAACAGGAAGAAAACTGTTCAAACTGGGCTGAATTTTCTTTAGACATTCCAGGTTGTTCATATTTGTTCAGGTTGTTCACATTTTATTGTTACAGGATAGTTTGTAAATGTGAATATTTTCATAATTTAATGTTATTTTTTGCACGAAAACAAAGGCAAATATTTGAAGTTGTCATTATTTATAGACATAATGTAGTTTGGTTTTTTTTTCACTGTTTTTCACTGTTTGTCTGCTGTTATTATTTGACTGTAGATCATATTGGTCTGTATGTGGAACCGCAACTAAAATGAGTTCCACTGCCTGGACGGTGGAATTATAGCACTTTGTAAATTCATCCCAGGGGCTGGACTGGAACCTTTGGCGGGACGCATTTGGCCCCCGGGCTGCATGTTTGACACCCCTGGTGTAGGATGTAATTATGAATAAGCAGATTTGTCTGTTATTAGGCATTTTTTTTTATCTATCTTTTATCATTTTATTTTATTTTATTCTTTTTTTTTAATTTTACCTTTTTTGTTCCATGAGTACTTTGCCATGTTTTATTACTATCAAGTATGTCATGTAGGACCAGGGGTGGGAGGGCGAGGGGGTGGGACATGCTTAATGCATCTGAAATTGAATATTCAAATGTTCAATGTAACCTAAATCTGCACCAAAAAATGATAAATAAATATGTTAAAAAAAAAAAAAAAAGTACTAATAGCAGACTACAAAAATTCTCCACCACAAACACAAGTTCTACATTCAAATGTCTTTGAATAGAAGTCAAAGTGTGAACTGTGTGCTAAAATGGTCCCTGTCAAGCTGTAGATGAAATGTTTTTGTTTCAACCGATCAGTCAAATTTAATTTATATAACGTCACTTCACTACAAAATCTCATGACACTTTATATTTGGAGATGGTCTAAACCAGACTCTTAAGCCAATTTACACAAACCCAACAGAATTCTCTAGGAGCAAACACTTTTTGACAGTGGAGGAAGAACTTCCTTTGAACAGGCAGAAACTTGGAGCAGACTCCGGCTCCTGGACGATGGTCATCTGCCGTGACCAGTTGGGGTTTAATTCATTTTTTTGCTGCATTAGTCTGTATGTTGCATTTCACTGATTAACACTTTATGTGTATGTTTGTACATTTGATCTACCTTATATACCATTGGTTGTTTAATCTACAGCAACGCATCATATTCTTTAAAGCAGTGTTTGTCAACCTTGGGGTCGGGACCCCACGTGGGGTCGCCTGGAATTCAAATGGGGTCGCCTGAAATTTCTAGTAATTGATAAAAAAAAATAAAAAAACTTACTAATGAAAAAATATTTTTTAATGATTCAACATATTTTTCATTATAATTAAAACACCACACATTTTTCCTACTTAAAATGAAGTTCAAATAAAATGCAGGATAAAATATCTGAGGGCATATCTTGATTGACCTGATCATGTGACTGCATGTGTTACTACGCTTCAACCTGCCCGGACAAAGTCGCAGTCTAAAAAAAACGGGCCAAACAGAGAATGGAAAGACTTCTTCACCTGCCTGGCCCCACTAAGACATCTCAAAGAGGAAAATGTCTCTGTTTTGAATGTCTGCGGCCACTAGAAATTTGTGATGTTAAAATGGGGTCACGAGCCAGAAAAGGTTGGAAACCACTGCTTTAAAGTCATCAGAAAGCACTGCTGTCCTGTTACCGCCACATATTTTCTAAAATGTCAACTTTTTATGAGCTCAGAAAAACACCTGTTTTCAGCAATTTGACAATGCATTTTTTATCTAATAAAAAGGGGCAATAAAGAGTTTATTTCACTCAAGAATGACACATTTTTTCATCCCATAGTGCAGTGGTTCCCAACCTTTTTTGGCTCGTGACCCCACATATTCAAAACAGACTTTTTTTGCTAAAATCATTTTGTTTTTGATCATGTAATAGTTTGCTATACTATGTTGCAAATTAACATTAATTTTAGACATTTAGCCTGTATAATGTATATTATTATGGACAGAGGCAGTAAATCCAGGTGTAGATTACTGCACAAAGGGAGAATTGGATTTTCCTTGGTCAGGATCTGTCCAGTCAGTCCAGCTGTGATTTACAAGGAGGACAATTAATACTGAACAAACAAGAACTGAAACTATGAATTATGAAAGAGCTGCAGCATCTGAAACTGACCACAATGAACATTTGACAGATAAACAGAACCACAGTGCTGCAGTTTCAGCTTTTGTCAGTTTGTCAGGTCTTTCATGGATTGGGATTGTCTCTGTCAACTCATCATATGTTTTTTTTTTAGTAAGTGTTTTTTTAATTAATTACTAGGAATTTCAGGTGACCCCATTTGAATTCCAGGGGACCTCACATGGGGTCTGAACCCCAAGGTTGAAAAACACTGCCCTAGTGAAAGCTTCAGTGTATCAGTTTATTGGTAGCACCGGGCAAAACTTTTAGAATTAGCTTTTAGCACTTTGGAATTTAAAGGGTCTGAGAGAAAATGACACATCTGCACCTTTTCTTGACTAAGTTTACAAATTGTCCAGCATCAACCCCATAATGCAAGACTTTTGGAATAATGTTTGTCTGTTTTAATTTTTAAAGTCTTTTAATTTGGACAGAGAGGAGAGAGCTGCAGGGACAGTTGTGCATATTCTCTTTCTGTCTCATGCATCTTTAATCCTTGAATTTATTCCAGTATTCACTAGCAGCGCATTTGGAGATACTTGGTTTTTTTTTTTTCTTTTTTTTTTACTAAACAAATAGAATAAAAACCTGTAACCTTAAAAAAAAATACGTAAAAAATACAATCATTGCATCTGTGATGGGATATGAAGTATAAAGTTGCATAAAATAGGAATACTCTTTAAACTATGAGTGTTGTTTTTGATTTAAAAGGACAAAAACATGTAGAGTGGAAGACATAAAGGAGCAGGATGTAGTTCCTCTGACTCCAGTATATTTAACGAACAAACACGGTTACTAAAAACACTGTGGAGCCAAGTTTACCTCTGCTTGTGTACACAAAACCAATAGCTGTTAAAGTTTTATGGGGGAACAAAATGCTCTTTTTATATCCAGTTGCAGGTTGGACATTTAAGTGGTTGTTTTAAACTTCACATGGACTGGTCTGTTATTCGTTTATAGGAGGGTTTAACTTTGCAAGCCGCAAGATGCTGATGACAGTATGTGCAAGTTCGTGGCCAAAAATAAGAGCGTACCGTTACCATCTGAACCGTAATGCAAATAAAAGCACGCGATGTTAGAGTCCAGTATTTGTAGAATTAAGTCAGCGAGACAGATTATTTCCTCAATGTTACTTGTGGTTTAGCTCTTCATTACACTGCACGTTGAAAATGTTACTACCTCTGCTATATTGCACCACCTTCAGGAGTTACACTGATTGCAGTGTAAAGGAAACAGACTGTAACAATATCAACAAGATCCATTACTAGTGTTTCCCCAAGTGGATAAAATCAGCCAATCAAAGCGTAGTCAGATGAAAACGTTAAAAAGCTCTTGTACCTAATTGACCGTACTTTAATAGTGCTGAACATTGGGAATTTGGATAAGTGAGAACAAAATGTACAGGCTGAATGACTGATATTAACCCACCCAGAGGTCCTTCCTAATCACCAAAATGTGGAATCTGTGCAGCGCTGTAGTAATGTCAAAATATTTTTCATACAATTTGTTAACTTTTTTAACATTTTTCTCATATTTCATTAACTTGAGCCACAAACAAAAACACCAAATACTCAATAACTGTCATATTTTTAACCCTTTTAATGTCATATTTATAATATAAACAAACCAGTTTTTAAATTCACAATACACTTTTTTTTTAAATATACAACATGAAAATTGGATTCGTTATTTTATTTATTTTTTACAGCCTGGCATATGTCAATGATTAACAGCATCATCAGTTAATATGCATTATTACCTCTGCCAGGAGGTGTTAGGATCACTTTGCTTTGTGTGTTTGTTTGTTTGCATGATTGTTTGTTTGTTTTTAGCAACTTTACGGGAAAACTGTTCCAACCATCTTTACCAAATCTTCCCCACAGATAGGCCTAGGCCCTGGGATGAACCCATTAAATTTTGGGCCAAGTAGGCCAGAGTTCAAGGTCACAGTAAGGTCACAAAACCTGCAATTTTCCTATCTGTCATCATTGAGCAATTTTCCAAAATTCATAAAAAATTCAAAACGACTCCAATTAGCCTCCAATTGGATCCACCCGTAGCTTAGAACAATATCTTGTATCTGGCTCAAAATTGTCCACATCCACTGTGGAATGTGGACTCTGTGGACATTTACACTGAACATTGAAAATCCCATTTACCACACATTTAAAATTAGAACTCAACAAATATTGATGTGAATTGAATCTAACTGGACAGACACATGACTGGTACCAAGCTTCAACTGTTTCTGCTGTATGGAACAACCTGGAAACTTTTGAATTTAAACAGAAACAGTCGATCCACACATGCACACCGTTCGGGGTGCTTGGCGGAGGTTTGCGTTCTCTGAACACTTGTTTTTTGTTACTGATCAAATGTTAAAATCCTAAAATGTGTCAATACTCATTTTACTCACTTCAGAGAAGGGTGCTATTGTGTAATTTTCCATTGTTTACTATGTGCTGATTTTAGTGGATGGGTCAGAATTTTAAAACGTCATGCAAAAATTAACAACTTTTGGATTTTAACTAGTGCCATCAAAATGAATGCATTAACTCAGATTAATCCATCTTCGTGATTAATCTGATAAAAAATTTTAATGCAGTTAACCCATCTGCAGCGCAGAATGACTCTGAACGTCTCTGGCAACACATTTAGGTCAGTTTGTCCAAGTAGAGTTAGCGTCACACATAAACAAATGGGCAGTTGATCCAGTAGTGACAGGCAACAGAACCAAACTACAAAGATGGAAGACACTAAACAGCACGTTCGCCCTCTGGATGGAAATTTGGAGACTGATCTTATGAAATCGCGTCGTATGTCACGTCAGTTCTTATTTTGCATTATTCAACTCCATTTGGTCATGTGTCAATTGACTCCAAGATTTCCAGTTCACATCACCCTAACCCAGTGGCGGCTGCTCGTCTTTCAGACAGGGGAAGCTCATTGTCGGCTTACATCAAAACAAAACAAAAAAAAAAAGTCAAGTTATTTAAACATACATTCGGCCCTCCGTTCCTTTTTAAGAAAATGGTCGGTAACCTTATCGTACCAAGTAGGCCTCTTTTCCAGGGACTGGACCAGTGTCCTCTCTGCTTAGACGGCCTTGGCCCAGTGTGTTGTGGGTGTCAGACTTCAGCCTTTTTAAACTACAGATGCTCCTTTCACTCCGACCTAGCCGACAGTTTGATTGATTTAACTATCTACAAAACGATATTAAACTCGAACAAGAAATGATTAAACTAGAAGCACTCGGAGAGCGCAGACCTCCGCCAAGGCTGATCAGTGCCCCCCCCCCCCCCCCCCCCCCCCCCCCCCCCCGTGGGCCCCCCCACCCCCGATCACCACCAAAATTTAATCATTTCTTCCTTAGCCCATTTCCAACAAACCCTGAAAATTTCATCCAAATCTGTCCATAACTTTTTGAGTTATGTTGCACACTAACGGACAGACAAACAAACAAACAAACAGACAAACAAACAAACCCTGGCAAAAACATAACCTCCTTGGCGGAGGTAATTATGGAACTGAAACAAGAAAACAGTGAAATTATGTTAAATTGAAACAAGGAAGTACAATGAGTGTGTTTTATTTACAGTGCAAGAAATGAACGAGTAATTTCATAGTGGTTTCTCTTGATTTCGCAGCAGAATGTGCGACGGTATTAAACTGAACTGTCAGTGAAGGAGCAGATCTGAAAACAGCTGTCAATCAAATGGGATTCAGCCTTTCGACTGATCCTCCAATCAGCATGTGGGATTCTGGCGTCCGGCCCGGCCGAGCTCCGCCCACAGCTCCATTCACCCCCGGAGACGCCCCGCGTCCGGGGGCGGGACAACATCGTGGCATTTATCCAATTACCGTCCAGTTTAGAGGCAATGAAAAAAACTGTTCCACTCAGTCCCATTGAAGCCCAGAGACGGACACAGTCTGCAGACACATGCACTGAGCAGAGATGGAGGAGAAAACACAGACACGGGAATGGAGGAGAAGTGAACAACATCGCGTTTGTTGATTTGTGATAAAGCTGATTCTGAACAAACTCGTCTTTGTTCTAACACATTTGTAGTCAATGAAATGTCAACACAACCGAACATATTTAACCATTTAATTTTCGTAATTTCAGGGGAAGCCGGGCCTCCCTTGCAGCCTATGAGAAATCGCCACTGCCCTAACCCAAGCCTTAGTGCGTGGTATTTGACACGGCGTGAACATACACATGGAAAGCTCATAATGCGTACAGATAACATGCCAATTACAAGTGGCGTGTATATTTACGCGAGTCATGATATCACGTTGGAAATTTGACTACGAAAAAACCAAGATGAAACAGTTGTTTCACGTTGTTTTGTTGAAACTGTTGAAGGTGTTTAATAAACACGTTAAATGCATATATATTCCCTTCTTTCTTGAGTCTCTTTGTTCATGCAAAATGAAACAATTCATATAGATTAAAAGTGAATGATATTTAATCGTGATTAATCGAAATTAATCCACAGCAACCTTGTGATTAATGTGGTTAAAAATGTTAATGTTTTGACAGCACTAAATGTAACCTAATACAAATACTGAGTTCTCTCCGGGTACCTCAGGTTCCTCCCACCATCCAAACACATGCACTGATAGGTTAATTGGTGAATCTAAAAGTTGCCCATAGGTGTGAATGTGAGAGTGATTGGTTGTTCGTGTTTATGTCAACCCTGTGATGAACTGGTGACTCGTCCAGGGTGAACCCCGCCTTGGCCCATAGGTAGCTGGGATAGGCTCCAGCAACCTCCACAAACCTAGTGAGGATAAAGAGGGTTCAGAAGATGAATGAATGAATGAATGAATGAATAAATGAGTATGACCTTTTATAACATGAAATGCAAAGTGTGCATAATAGGCTCACCCGGATACCGGAAGGATAATCCGTTCATTCCATTCACCTGTTAATGAGTCAGTACAAACTCATGCTGCCATGTTAACTACACTGACAGTGACTCATGATTTATCAGAGGCTGTGGTGTGAAACCTGGAAGAACAGTGGATTCTCCCCTCACCCCTCCCTACAGTGGTTGTACAGCATGTGGAAAGTCCTTTATTACAGCTGGTGTTTGTTTTGGCCAGTTTGCAGTTTTTTATTACAGGAATAATAGCTCTCTTCCACACTCAAACGTATCAGACGATAGTACATTAACACTGGATGTCACAAGAAGAAGAGGAAGTCGACGGCTTTCTGACATTTCAGTGCACAGAAGTCCTTCATTTCTTTTCAAGGTTTTTATTCTGAAACATGCCACTGGAACAAGGTTGTAGAAAATGTTAAAACTTCTTGGTTGAGTAGCTAAAATGAACACAGATTTTAATGTATTTCAGGTCTTTTTTACCTGCTAGAGCTACGGTTTAGCATTTATTCTAAACTTTATGATCCTGAGGTTTCAGGTTATCATACTGGACTCACTTCACCATGTACTGTGTAGATTATTATATTATATTATATTATATTATATTATATTATATTATATTATATTATATTATTTTATTTTATTTTATTTTATTTTGTATTATATCAGATTATATTAGATTACATCATATTATATTATATTATTCATTCATTTTGTGAACCCACTTTATCCTCACTAGGGGGTCGCTGGAGCCTATCCCAGCTACTTATGGGTGGAGGCGGGGTACACCCTGGACATGTTGCCAGTTTATCGCAGGGCTATATTATATTATATTACATTAGATCTGATTAGATTAGATTAGATTAGATTAGATTAAATCAATTAGATTAGATTAGATTAGATTAGATTAGATTGATCAGATCGGATTAAATCGATTAGATTACATTAGATCAGATTTTATTGATCTCACAATAGGAAAATTCACAGGTCAAAGCAGAAACAGATTCAAGTGCAAAAATGAAAAAAAACCCAATATAAAATAATAATAGTAATGGTAGTAAGTAATAAACTTAATTAACAAAAGTTAATGTAATTCGATTTACATAAGAAACATTTTACTTTTGTTAGTGTGTAGAAACACCTGGAAATGTAAAGAGTTTGTGTTGAAGTTACACTGATTCCACTTGGGCCTTTCCATGTATAAGGTTTGCGGTCCCTCCTGGTGTTTGGATGATTGTGTTGTACCAACACAGGGACTACCACACCTCCAGTAGGTGTTCAAATGGACTGAGATCCAGTGATGGTGAAGGAGTCACATCATTTTCATATTCATCTAACCATTCAGTGAGCCCTTATGCCTTTTCAGAGCTAATGCAACAATTTACATAGATTATATAACACTGCATGTCAGAATTATGAAGTTGAATAAAAAAACAATGCTGCATTATGTCTGTAACTAAATCTAACTGTAATTCATCATTACTCTTTAGTTCAAAGTGTCTTTTCTTCTCTCTTTAAGGCTTTTATTTGATTGGTTGTAAATGTTTATTATTTTAACCTTTACAGTCATTCAAAATGTGTTAGCCACTTTTTATAGACGTCATTAAGGAAACAAACGGGCCTTGTACACCACATCACAGATCTTGTTTTTTCTGTTGAATTCACTCCAGACACAGAAGGTTGTTTGTCATATTCCCTCCTTGTCAACAGCCCTGGTCTATGTCAACTCATTCTGTGTTGACTGACGTGGGCTGCATCATACATTAATCAACAGTCAAAGTCAAGCTTGAATAATTAGAAAAACACTGAGGTGAAATGGGCAGCAACTGTACATTTCTGCACTGTAAAAAAAATCCTGTTGTTTTTATGGAAAAAAACTAGCAGCTGTGGTTTCCAGAACAATACTGTAAAAAACACATCCAACTGTAAACATATTTACGGAGTAACAGGTAGATTCAACATTTTAAACATGTAGATTTAACACTGGATTTAACTGGTAAATGGACTGCACTTCTTCAGTGCATTTTCTCCACCTTCATGGTGTCCAAAGCTCTTTCCAAAGCCACCAGGTCAATTTAGGGTTCAGTGTCTTCCATGGACACTTGGACATATGGACAGTCGGAGCCAGGATTCGAACCACCAACCCTTTGGTTACTGGACGAGCTGCTCTACCAACTCTACCAACCCATTCATTTACCAAGTTAAATGTTTACCTTTTTATAACTTTTTTATTTAAAAAAAAAAAAAAAAAGCAAATACACCGTTATTTCAACATTATGGTCTTTGCAGTTTAAACGGCACCACATTGTTTTTCAGTTTACAGTTTTATTTTCTAAAAACAATAGAAATCCATCATTTCTACATACAAATCTGGTTTTGTTCACATACTCTTCCTGTAAAAACTACAGCTATATTTGATTTAATCGTTAACACATAAATATTTTCAAATAAACATCTTTGCATTGTATTGTCACTTACAGTTTTTTATGTTGCAATTTTACAACTTTTTGGTGTTAATTCTACAGTCATTTTTTACAGTGTGTTCACTTCTAATTGTACAAGTGTTTTGTGAACATTCATGAGCATGTTTGCTCCTGAGCTCCTTATAGTTTATGAGCCTGCTCAGGAGATGCAGAGCCATGGTTTTCGGTTTGCACATGACACTGTTTCACTGTACTTCTTTATATACATTTCTGTTGGGCTATATGCATGTTGTTCAGATACTGATACTAGTTTTTGTTTCATGTCAATGTTGCTTCAAAGCCACAAACTGTGTATGTTTTTCTGCCTCTGCTCTGCTAGCTTCCACGTCAGTTCTAAAGAATTTGAGTTGGTCCAGTGTAGAAAATAAATAATCTATGCTTTCTCCCCCCTTTCTAAAGGTCTAATCCAGGAACTTACTGTAATGATTATTCGTTTTTACAGATGCTTTTATCCAAAGCCACTTTGAAATGCAGGAATCCTGTTTTATGCAGCAGATTAAGCTTTGGTTTATACTGCTGCCAACCAGCTGCATGTTTGATCAAGGGACACAAACAGAATTTAATGTCCCTCTCCCAGAGCTTTGAACACAGTGTGCCCTTTTGGCCCAGACCTTGAGCCTCCCACACTGCTGAGCACTGTCCATTGTTGCTAACTCAGTTGTGAGTGTTGTTTCAGGAGTTGTAGGAGTTAAAGTTGCACTTGTATGCTCAGTATTCTTTACCTAATACACAATATCACTGTGTACTTGTTGCACATGGATGGTAATCTGAGAGAACTAGATGAGAAAACCCCCTGACTCTCCTCATCCTTGCCATGGCAGATCTCTCTGCATGTGGATCAAATCAGAATTATCCACTAATTGACTATTTACTAGGCTCGAGAAAAGCCCTAATGGACTTGATATTAAATCCCCCCTAGATATTTAAAGTGTCTTTTTGGAGTGGCTTGCCGAAAAAGTGGGCCTTTTTCTTTTTTACAAGACGTCCAAGTAAAGCCCGTCAGTGTGTCTGAATGGGCCGGCCAAGACCAGGCGGCTGTTAGATGGGATTATGGGACGACAGTGGGAAGGGCAGTGCGACACAGGGGAGAGGGGAATGGCCAGATCTCCATTCAATGACTTCCAGATGGAGTCAATACCCAGGTTCTCCTTCTGTATTAACTCACTTTTGTTAACTTGTGCTCCACATGGGGTTTAAACTTCTTTGTAATGAGACTGACTGCAATTTTGTGTGGAAAGTTAGATAACATAAATTTCAAAATGCTTTACTTGCCCTTTAATGCACTCCTCAAGCAAGCTCTATGAGGAAAAAACACTTTATTCACCTGAAGTTGTTAGATATTTGTTATCACAAATACATTTGCATTTTGATGTTATTTATTTTACTAACTATTAGTTAGTAACTATTACTAACTATGCACCAAAGTTATGGAATACAATTCCAAAAGACATTAGAGAAGCCAGTTCACTGAATATATTTAAAACCAAATTAAAAACATTTTTATTCTCATTAGCCTTTGAAAGGAGATAAAAATGGGGTCACAATTCAGGAACCAGGAATGTGCGTTTTTTTTTAATTTTTATTGTATTTTATTGTATTTATGTTTTTATTTTTTATTTTATTGTATTTCAAATTTCATCTTATTTCTTGCACTTCAAAAATTCTGTGTATAATCAAATATTTTAATGTGCGCTACTTTTATTTTAATTTTATTGTATTTCTCTCACATTTCATCTTATTTCTTGCACTTCAAAAATTCTATGCATAATCAAATATTTTAATGTGCGCTGTTTTTATATTTATTTTAATTTTATTGTATTTCTAATCAAATCTAAATGTATTTTAATATTGTATTTTTTTCAATCAATGTGAAGCACTTTGGGCTACAATTTCTGTATGAAAGGTGCTATACAAATAAAGTTTATTATTATTATTATTATTATCATAATTATTATTATTATTATTTCAAACCATACAAAGGTACTAAGGTATTCTTAATGTCTTTTCTTTAATTTTTGAAAAAATTGGAAATAATTTTGTGTTTTTTACAGATATGGTTGGCCCCAGATGCAGTCCAGTGCTGCTCTCAAATCCATATTATTAGTTGAACCTCAACAAGACCAAAGAAGGTAAAGGAGCCTTTTATCTCTATAAAATCCACAGCCCTCGAAGGCCACAGGTGTAACATACTGTATATATACAACTGTGTATCCTCTGTCATTTGTTGTCCCCTAACTTGCTAGCGTTGTAATAAATACCTGTTAGGTATATTTTGTGAGCCTTAATGTTTAACATTTGTGCAAAATTAATACATTTTAATTGCAAACATTTTACACTGAAATGGACTCAGTGCTTTATCTAACTTTAACTTAACTCTTAGAAGAGTTCTGTGTTCAAACCAGTTCAATTTCCAGCTTTGTTTTTTTTACCTCCGCCAAGGAGGTTATGTTTTTGTCGGCATTGGTTTGTCTGTTTGTCTGTCTGTGTGCAAGATAACTCAAAAAGTTATGGACAGATTTGGATGAGAATTTCAGGGAATGTTGATACTGGCACAAGGAACAAATGATTCAATTTTGGTGGTGATCGGGGATGTGGGGGTGTGGGGGGCACTGATCTGCCTTGCGCTCCCCGAGTGCTTCTAGTTTATTTTTTCACTCTTAAGAACATCTCTTTGTGCAGTATAATTGTATGATCCATTAAAGTAGAATAGTAAAAGTCTGTATTAAACCCCTGAAACATGGAGTGCCCAGTTGCTATCCTCGGAAATTGTGTGAGACCAGGGTTCGATTCCCAGCCTTGTTCCTTACCATATGTCACTAGATGTAGAAAACAAAATGTGTCTGTAAGATTAAAACATTTGACCAAATATGCAACCATAAAGTGGTTAAAAACAGTCTGTTATTGTTGGGTGTATTGTTAGTAATAAATAAGAGTAGTAAATGGAGCTGATCTGTGTAATTGGGATTGAGTAAGTTTTTAATAACAGAGACCTGGCAACACAAACAAACAAACCCCTAAAACAGAGCCAAACTGAAACCTGAACTACTGTATTAGAAAATGGCTCTGTTCCACAATTACAAAAAAAAAAAAAAAAAAATCCTGCTTTTGGGAAAGCAAAATATTAAAATCTCCGCCTCAGAACATTACCTTTCACCAAAATACACTGGGAGGTTCATCACATTCATCATTATTATCATAAAACAATCCTATTTTTAGAAAAAGAAAAAAGTGTTTTTGTTTGCATTGCATCATACACCATTTTCCAAACAGCTCAAACTCATGACATTAACTGTCACCAGTTGAACAGACTGAAATGGATATTGTAGCAGGAGAAAGTTTTTGTCGACTCTTTCCTGATCTAAATATTTATGTAGCTGTGATATTCATCTGTCAGCAAATAAAAAGGACCAAATATGAACTTATGAAGGTAAACATTGGTTGTAAATGATCACAGAAGATACCATTTTTGCTTCTCAATGCTAAAGAATAATTCTGCTAATTAATTTTTTTATAGGACATTGTTGGGTGTCTAGAATAGTAGTGAGTGGTGCATTATTTAAAATTCTGCAAAAAAACAGAGTACGCATGATTTGTGGTTACAGAGATAAACCTTACAGAATCACTGGCACGTTCCCTTAAGAAAGTTAAGAAAACCACTGTTGACCGAAACTGTACTTTGACAGCCAAAATAAATGCCTGAACACTATTATCAGGCACGTTATAGCTCAGCATTTCAAGATAACTGGCTGATGATTTGTTGATTTGAGTGGTAGCTCTCTGTGAAGAGACTCCCTTCATGTGAAACGCATCAACAGCTGAGAGCGAGAGATAGAGGAAGAGGTGCTGACACGAACCAGGACCTAGCCATCAGCATAACTCATGATCTAATGAGAGCTCTGTGTGAGAGAAAGCAGTGCCCTGTATGCTGATGGATTATCCTGCTGCCTCTACATTCCATTCAACAACTTTGCTGTACCTTCACTTTTGATTGTGGAGCCGTTTCAGCATTTACTGATAGTTACTAAAGTGCGTACTCTATTGGAAGACACTCTTTGTGATCCTAATGGAGTGGCAGAGAAGTGGCCTTGAAAATGTTAAAATGATATGTTTTTTTTTTTAAGTGCACAGTACACATTTACACATTTATTGGGTGAAACATCTTCACTACTTTTCAAAGTAATGAACATATTGAATCTTTGCATATAAGTGAAAAAGCATTTTGGATTTGTATGTAGGTTTTTGATTTAAATGCACAGTATGTAAGTTCTGCTGTCAGGCGTCTCAGTGAAAAGAGTCTCAGGCGGGCCGGAGCTTTTTTGTGTCCTTCCTGTCTCTGCACCACTTTCTCAGTTTCTCCTGCTATTAGAAACAGGTACACATAGGTTCATTCTTCTGTCGGTGCCTCTGACCACAGTGCTGATGAAGATCTGAAGTTTGTCCCCAAGAATCTTCAGTGGCAGCTCACTGCTGCTAATGTGTGCTAATGCTAAGTCGTGTGTGTGTGTGTGTGTGTGTGTGTGTGTGTGTGTGTGTGTGTTAGGATGGGTTAAATGTAGAGACAGAGTTTTTCTACAGGGATAATGACGTGAATTAACCATAAGTTATGCAGTGAAGTACAGTACCTTAGAGTCATGGTTGTTGGTTTCACCATCTTTACACATGAAAAACTGTCTGATTTGTGATGAGGTAATGTGTCCTGAAGAAGTTTTATTGCAGTGCTATATATTACCTGAGGTTCAAAGAAAATGAACCACAGTAATAGTGTCCAGTGGTTCTGGTCAACTTCAACATTTAAATGCAAAGTAACTAAAGTTTCCTTAACCCCCCCCCCCCCCCCCCCCCCCAATTGTAGATGTACAATGAAAGGAGTTATATGACCCTTTTTATATTCCTTATGTAAAGTTTCTGGATGAAATTCCATCTGTAATTGTATGTTTTTTGCATTGTATATGTCGTGTATTTGAATTTTAGTCTTTTCATTCTGGACCCCAGGAAGACCAGCAACCAATGGGGACCTATTGGACCTATATGGACCTAATGGGGATCCTATTAAACAAACAAACACAAACATATATTTATTTATTTATTTATTTATTTATTTATATATATATATATAAATCCCTCTAAATCATCATTTCTGGTATGTGTATTTACTTGCAGAGACCCTGCCCTCTGCCTGTATTTTCTATTTTCCTCCATTTTTTCCTGCACTTAGGATGTTTCTCTAAGCTTGGGCCTTTGGCAGTCAGTTTGCACATTATCCAATAATAACGTTTTGCAGTGTATGCAGGAGTGACAATTACTTTCTCACTTCACAACTCTTTGAGGGACTGTAGGAAAGAGGAGGAGAAACGAGCAAATATGGGCAAGTTTGTAGGTGTAACACGTTACATACAATTCATTTATCATTTATTTCATATAATTTATTATTGTTATTATTATTTTATTATATTTAAATTAAAGTTAAAAGTGAGAATTTCAGTAAGAGGCTAAAGGTTACGGCATGTTGTCCTTCATCTACTGCACCCCTTAAACTGTGAAAGGTGAACAATGTGAAATCCCAATTGGCAGATTGATGAAGTATGAATGTAATTTGTCCACAGTGCATTGTAAAAAAAACTCCATAATGTAGGTTACATCTTGTCCCTAACATACTAGACATACTGAATTTGATCAATATAACTGCGTAAGTGTAAAAGAGTTTAATTTTTTTTAAATTAGGATGAAGACCAAACACCCAAAGAAGCAGAAAGATTCAAACAAACTGAGTATCAGTAAATGTGGTGTTTTATGGACAGCAACGCCACTTCTGTATTCAATGTAGAAAAAGATTGGAGGCATTAAAATGTTTATTTATCAGGTGTGCAAAAATGTCAGTATATTCAAAAATGTTATTATGACTTTAATAAGATGAAACAAAAGGACAATGAACAAATGCAACAGGGATCATCATTACATCCACAATGTTCAGTCTTCACTCCATCAGTGCTACTCACAGCCTTTCCTTTCAGCTTCGTTGGCCGCTCAGGCTGTTTTGTATTTGCAGCCCTGCAGAGATTTTTTCCAAGTAAGTCATTTGGGAGAGGGATTTGTGTGCAGCTCTCTTTTCCGGTACTCACCAAGGTTTAACAGCAGTTCTTTAAGCTCCCATCTGGTTTTGCCTGAGAGTACTTTGCTGTCCTGTTTCACAAGAAAATTGTTTGGAGTTGTGCATTTGGAGCCAAACTTTGACAACCAACCAGCGTACGACGGCTCAGTCTGACACTGACATCATGATGGGTTTTTTCGGATGCCTGTTAAGTCCATGCAACTGGATGACAAAGACCCGATCCAAGTGTCAGGATGAGACTTACACACTAATACTCACAAGGGACAGTTCACTTTTATCTGAATTTTCTTTTCACACCAAGGCTTTCAGTGTAGTTACAAAAGGCATTCACTTTTCTACACCATATTTTGATCCGACAAATTTCTGTGCTATTAACCTGTTCATCAGATGTAAGAAATCTCATTTTGGCACATAATCAAGATTTAAAAGACCCTGGCTGGGATAACTTCTCTAAATCTGGGGTTTTCTGAGCAGCAACTAAAATCTCTCCTGGCTAAAATTGCTTAAAGGATTGGGTTAGAAATTTCAATGCATTAATTTTTCCTGTTTGAGCAACAAATGGATGTCAGGATGAGAGACACAGAGAGGGTAGGAAAGGCAGAAAGTGTTGTGTAATACGTTGACACATTTTTGGTATCTTTTTTTTATGAGAATTTTTTTTCTTTCCAGCATGAAGGAAAAAGCTTCAGGGCTTTATAGGAGATAAGAATTCAAAATATGTTTTTACACAAGTGAGTTGGGTTCTCATATTTTACAACAGCATTATCATCAGATAAAGCAGTTGATATCGGATAGTTCTGAAAAATCACAGGTTATGTTCATTACTTCCACCAGGAGGTATTGTGATCACTTTGTTTTGTGTGTTTGTTTGTTTGTTTGTTTTTAGCAACTTTACGGGAAAACTATTCCAACCATCTTTCCCAAATCTTCCCCACAGATAGGCCTAGGCCCTGGGACCAACCCATTAAATTTTGGGCCAAGTAGGCCAAAGTTCAAGGTCACAGCAAGGTCACAACATCTACAATTTTCCTATCTGTCATCACTGAGCAATTTTCCAAAATACATAAAAAATTCAAAATGACTCCGATTAGCCTCCAATTTGATCCACCCGTAACTTAGAACAATATCTTGTATCTGGAACTAAATTGTCCACATCCACTGTGGAATGTGGACTCTGTGGACATTTACATTTAACACTGAAAATCCCATTTACCACACATTTAAAATTAGAACTCAACAAATATTGATTGGAATTGAATATAATTGGACAGACACATGACTGGTACCAAGCTTCAGCTTTTTCTGCTGTATGGAACAACCTGGAAACTGTTGAATTTAAAAACAAATAGTCAATCCACACATGCACACCGTTCAGGGTGCTTGGCGGAGGTTTGCGTTCTCTGAACACTTGTTAACTGTGTTTTTTGGAAACGTTTACACAGCTTTATAACAGAGCATGTGTGTCACCATCTGTCAGTTCTAATTATGTTCAAAATGAATTTTCTGATCACTGAAATTCTGTTCTCATTTTTCTTCCATGCAATGCCAAATTCAGAATTCTTTTGCATATGTTCTGATGCATATATTATTCAAGGTAAAAAAAAAACAAAAAAGAACAGACATTTTATTCATGTTGACATAGTCACTTACAGTTGGCATTGGATATAAATCACAAAGTGCAGAAATACTGAATTGGGATGAGGCAAATGCACAGTGGGCTGCTTTTAATGGAGCAAATGCTAGTTTTCCCTTTTTTGGGGGAAGTTGATCTCGATTAATCAGTTAGCACTGCTTGAATAGCTGATGTCATTTGATAATTTAATACATTTATCGTATTAACACTCGCCGTGTTGATGAACTCACTATTTTTACACGTAAGGCTGGGAGGTTTGTAGAGGCACTCCACTGCCAGTTGAGTAATTTAGTGTTAATTAGATTGGTGCCAAATATCCTGGTTTGTTTTTCACTATAGACTGGATATAATTTGTTGAAAGAGGAATCGATGTTGTTTATTAGTTACTTAACTGCCATTTTAAAGCCAGTAGTTTGTAATCCTAAAAGTTGTTCCATGCGTTTGCAGTGGAAAAAATGCAGTGGGGAAAAACTAAAAATGAACTGGAACTTCTCAACATGATAACTATGCACACCAGGTCTGATGGGGATTATTCACTTTGTATGTTTGCTATGTTCAGTTTTTTAACTTAAAACAAGAAAAAACTTAATTGACAGGACAACAGGAAGTCAAACAGTAGCAGTAGTGGGTCAACTGGAACATGTCAGCTTCCAGCTGATCCAGAAGCTCTGCCTGTTTCCCTGTCACTTCAGATGATACTTCCATATCACATGGAACATTTTAAGATTTATTCCAACTGGCTTTTCTTAATCATAAGGATTGCTGTCTTTGTTGTGCTTACGTAACAGATGCTCACGAACATGTTTTACGTGAAAATTCATTCTTGAGGAGAATCGGCTTTAACCCATAAGGACCCAGTGTGACATTTGTGTCAGTTCCCATATTATTTTTCTCTATGTTTAACCTGTCTTAAGTGATTTATCACCATTTATTGTAATATTATCCTCTTTAGTCTGTTTTTTTCTGTGTAAATCATCCATTTTCTTATATTTAATTAACTGTTTAGATCAGTGGTTCTCAACCTTTTTTGGCTCGTGACCCAATTTTAACATCACAAATTTCTGGTGACCCCAGACATTCAAAATGGAGACTTTTTTTTTTTTTTTTGCTAAAATTAATTTGTTTTTGATCATGTAATTTCATTTCATTTATTTTGTTCATGGTTGTGCATTTCATCAGCAGACATTCAATAATCATCAGGTGAACAAACATATTCACACCCATGCTCGAAAAGGAGCAGGATGAAGAAAATGTTATATTTCCTGCCCCCCTTCAAAGTAATAATAGCCTTAATGGTTATTGATACACAACAAATAATTCAAACATTAATAGTTTGCTGTACTATGTTGAAAATAAACATTCATTTTAGACAACATTTAGTCTATATAATGTCTATTATTGTGGACAGAGGCAGTAAATCCAGGTGTAGATTACTGCACAAAGGGAGAATGTGATTTTCCTTGGTCAGGATCTGTCCAGTCAGTCCAGCTGTGATTTACAAGGAGGACAATTAATACTGAACAAACAAGAACTGAAACTATGAATTATGAAAGAGCTGCAGCATCTGAAACTGACCACAATGAACATTTGGCAGATAAACAGAACCACAGTGCTGCAGTTTCACACTCACAGTTTGTCTTTTATGGATTGGGATTGTTTCTCTCAACTCACTATATATTTTTTATCAGTAAGGTTTTTTGCTTTTTTGTTTTTTTTACTAGAAATTTCAGGCGACCCCATTTGAATTCCAAGCGACCCCACGTGGGGTCCCGACCCCAAGGTTGAAAAACACTGGTATAAGATGTTCATAAAAACTCAGAGTAAAGATGAGGATTATTATATCAAAAAACAGAGAAAACTCAAGGAAAAAGTGACTTTTTCAGCAAAATCTCTCATGAACTGAACATAAAGGGAGTGTCTCCAGCCACTGTCACTGATCCAACTCCATGGGTTTTACTACTGAATCAGTGTTGTAGAAGATGACGGTGTTTCCATGGTAACTACGGCGCCTCTGAACATCCAAATGGGTCATATTTGATGACCATGAAAAGATGACAAACCGCATTTAACACCAATTATTTACATGGATTAGTGGATCAACAGGGATTAAAGAGTTTATGTAGATGATAGTTTATATAGATGATCTTGGTCAGTGGTGGATGTTTGGGTCTTTATGGGTTAAAATATGGACACAGACCTGTTGTGAAAACAGACCAGGAAACTTGTCCATGCTGAGTACTACCTCTCTCACTTTTTCCTGACATATTTAAGTGCTCTCCAAATATAAACCTTATATCTGAGCCTGAGAAATCCACCCTCATATATACAGTATGCTACACATCTGCATAAGTAAAAAGGAGGTCAGCTAGCACTCACCCTATACAGCAGGGCTCTCAAACTCATTTTCTTTCAGGGGCCACAGTTGGCCCAGTTTGATCTCAAGTGGGTCGGACCAGTAAAATAATAGCATAAAAACAACCTATAAATAATGACAGGTCTAAATTTTTGTCTTTGTTTTAGTGCAAAAAAACCCCATTAAATTATGAAAATACTTTTATAAACTATAACCTGAAAAAAACTGAAATTTCTTAAGAAAAATAAGTGCAATTTTAACGATATTATGCCTCAACTTATCATTTCTACATGTGCATTATGGATCAGATCTACAAAGACACTAAACACTGAGGAACAGGCAGAAAAGAGTTCAAATTGTGCTTAATTTTCTTTAGACATTTCAGGTTGTTCATATTTGTTCAGGTTATTCACATTTTATTGTTACAGGATAGTTTGTAAATGTCATATTTCCTTAATTTAATGTTATTTTTTTGCACTAAATCAAAGACAAACATTTGAAGTTGTCATTATTTACAGACATAATTTAACCCTCTGGTATCCAGGTGCACCTTTTAGGCACACTTTGCACTTCGTTTTAAAAAACTTCATATTATTTTTCACAATTTAAATAAGGTTAGAATTCAAAACTTGTTCATTTTTGCATGATCTTTAAAATTCTGGCCACCAGCTAAAATTTGCACATTGTAAACAAAAGAAACTTACAAGACTAGCATCTGTCTGCCTAGTGTGCCTAAAATGCACTATTTCTTCCATTTGATCTGTATGATTAGGGCTGAGCTTGATCTACAAAAATAAAATCAAATTAGAGCAGAAAAATAAATCAATATATAATATTTAATAGTTTGATTTTTAGGTGTGCATTTTACACACACTTGGTGACAGATGCTAGTATTTTTGAACATTTGACCTAGCACCAAAAATAATAATGTAAATTAACCAATGTTGCTGTTAATCAGTGACATATGCCAGGATGAGAAACTCAAATAATATGTGATCCACTTTTTATGTAGTATATTGAAAAAATTTTTTTTTTTTTTTTAGTTTTTTGCATCCAAAAAAATGGTTTGTTTACATTACAAACATGGCATTTAAAGGGTTAAAAAATGTGACAGTAATTGAGTATTTGGTATTTTTATTTACGGCTCAAGTTGACGAAATACAAATAAGTGTAAAAGAATTAAAAACAAACTGTATGAAATTTTTTTTTTATATTATTTCACAAGTGTGTGAAAAAAGCACACTTGGTGCTTAGTAAGGGCCTTGCTGGACGGGATACCGGAGAGTTAATATTATTTTTTTCACATCAAACCGAGAAGAAAATATGGAGTCATTATTTTTCGTCGGTTATTATGTTTTTATTTGACTGTAGATCATATTGGTCTGTATGTGGAACCTGAACTAAAATGAGTTCCAAAGCCTTGACTGTGGAATTTTAGCACTTTGCAAATTCATCCCACTGGCCGGATTGGAACCTTTGGTGGGCCGCATTTGGCCCCCGGGACGCATGTTTGAGACCCCTGCCATACAGGGTTGTATGTGCTCTCGCTTACAGGAACAGTCCTAAAATGGCTTTGGAGTGAAAGCTGGTAATGACCATGAGTGTTTGTCATGACTGTAGCCCACAGTGGGGGTTTTGGAAGCTTTGGTGAACTTCAGACTTGGGCCAAATGGTCCATATTAGCTGTCAGTCCAGTGAGTCCCTGCACTGCTCAGTCCCACTTGGTACTGATAGGATGGATCCCGGATTGATAATGTGGATTGCGAAGGGTAGCCTGAGAAATCTCTGTGAGGCCGAAGGGGTGACGCTGACTTCTTGTGGTACAGAGTCGGATGAGCTGACCTGTCCCTAGATCCAGCTGGAGAGCAGGATGTAGGGGTGGGCGATGGGGGTATGACGGGTAGGCCTCGCTGGACCGTAGCTGAATTGTAGACCCCCAAGTCAGCCTGTGACCGTGATGCAATGGAGGACGTCGGGTGCGGTACAACGGGGGTGACGGGCGGCGCATTAGTGAAGTGAGCAGTGAAGGGCTGGTAGGGGAGGCCGTCCATGCTGTAACGGGGGTACGGCTGCATCGTGGCCCACATGTTGCAATTTATTGAAGGGGAGTTGTTCAGGTCATCTGTGTCCGCTGCCCCAGATCCTGACTCTGTTTCCATGCCTCCGTACATACACGCTTCTCTGGAGGAGATGGCCTCGGTGCAGTATGGGTGGGACAACAGGGGGGACTCGTAAGTGGGAGGTGAACGGAAGTAATGCTCCTCTGACACTGCAGATGATGTCTCCAAATATGGACGCTTGCACCCTAGCTCCAGGTGACGGGCGTTATCTGCGAAGTGATAGAGTTATCTGCATGTTTTTAATCTTTTTAAACCAAAGAGGACATAACAGCAGAACAGCCTAACGCAGTGGTTCCCAGCCTTTTTTGTCTCGTGACCCCATTTTAACATCACAAATTTCTGGCGACCCCAGACGTTTTTTTGCTAAAATTAACCCTTTCATGCACAGTGGTCACTCCAGTGGACATCTATTCTCCAGCTGTTCTCTTGTATATTCATGGGTTTTGTTGTTTTACTTCCATATCAGCCGACACAGTGAACACTTATGCACCATCCCATAATACACTGACATTCAGACCATTACTGTAACTTCACGTTCTTGATAAACCTGATCTGCAGTAACCTGATTGAGTGTAAAGCAATTGCTAATTGTTATTAGACTGTAATTAACAGTTTTCATAAACAAATAGTTTTTTTAAAATATTATCTCCATGAAGTGAGTAAGAACTAGAATTAGAGTACGATAAAAGGTGAGAAAACATCAGATTAGCTGCACCAAAAATGCTTTCGTTTCATAGTTTTCACACAGTTTATCATTTTCTGATATTGTGTTTTAAATACATGTTTCTTTGCTTCAAAAATGAAACACATGGTACACAAATGAGTGGACATTTTTGTAACTCCATGAAAAATGGGTTAATTCATTAAAAAAAAAAAAAAAATTCAATCTCATTGTTTTTTTCATGCCTAAAGAGAAATAAAAACACCCAGGAAAAAAATATTTACCAAGGTTCTCATAATTCATGCATCAAAGGGTTAATTTGTTTTTGATCATGTAATAGTTTTCTATACTATGTTGCAAATAAACATTAATTTTAGACAACATTTAGTCTATATAATGTCTATTATTGTGGACAGAGGCAGTAAATCCAGGTGTAGATTACTGCACAAAGGGAGAATGTGATTTTCCTTGGTCAGGATCTGTCCAGTCAGTCCAGCTGTGATTTACAAGGAGGACAATTAATACTGAACAAACAAGAACTGAAACTATGAATTATGAAAGAGCTGCAGCATCTGAAACTGACCACAATGAACATTTGACAGATAAACAGAACCACAGTGCTGCAGTTTCACACTCACAGTTTGTCTTTTATGGCTTATGATTGTCTCTGTCAACTCACCATATATTTTTTATTAATAAGGGGTTTTTTGTAATTTTTTATCAATTACTAGAAATTTAAGGTGACCCCACGTTAGGTCCCGACCCCAAGGTTGGAAAACACTGGTCTAATGGCTGAATACACACCTCTGTGTTTGAAGCAGTGGTAGAGAAGACTAGGATCTCTGCCCTGAGGGAAGTGGTTTGAGATCGGATCTTGTGGGTCTGAATTGGACAAAGAGACCCCAGTCTCGTACTGATAGGAGGACAGGACCTGTGGATGCCCACTCAGAACTCCTGCTCCTAGCTTCCCTGCTAGGTGGTTGTGTGAGGAGATGAGCCTTTGGCGAACCATGTTCTTTGAGATCACGGGATATTCTTTCCTATGCAACAGAAGCAAAGCAGGGTTAGGTCTATAAACATTCATATATTTTTATAGATATTTTCTTCTGTATTTTGAGTTGCGATCACTCAAACAAATGTGCTGTGTTTGTAGATAGTGTTGAATTCTGCCTGTCTGTGTTATTTATCTCACAGAAGGTACTCTGTTAAACAGCTAATTTATTACATTTCTATTTTTATGCATCTCAAATTCTTTTGGTAGTCAATGTGGACGGCAAAGGGAAACAGCAACAGGAAAGGGAAATTTGTTTCTTCACTTTACACATGACAATAAAACACTTTGAATCTATCTCTTTGAATCTTATTGATACATCAAATATTGATTGTGTGTAATTGTAATTATGTGACACCTGTTTCTTCATCTTTATTTATGTACCATGAAATGGATCATCAATGACAACTTGTGAACTTGTAATTGGGTGCTTCTATGAAACTGGGTTCATTTTGGTACCTGGCATGTTTCCATCTTTTTAGACCAAATAATAAAGGAGAAATTTAGACATATTTCTGCCCAGGATGTACCTAATGAGGACCTCAGATAAATGCACAAAAATTATACTCTTACTCTGAGCCATCCCATAATTAAGGAATTTTTTATAAAATATTGGGGCCAAAAGTAGGAGCAAAATTGGGACATGAAAAACTACCTAGGTGTCCGTGCATTTAATCTTGAAAACATGGCTGTAAATGGTCTTCTATACCACTATAAATAAAGACATTGTGTTAAATTTGATGGTCCTAGTGGTTTTTCTAATTCACCAGACGTTCAGGTTTTTCATGAACTGGCAGTCTCATTCCAGGTTTTGTATGTAACCCATCACGTCCACTCGTGTTACATGCAGAATCTTGTATAAAATAATATGAAAATAATATAAAAATGTGTTTTATCAAAAAATTGTTTCTCTTTTATCTCAGTAATTATTTATTTTTAAAATAGACCCAAAGAGCTTTAAAACTTGCTTCATAACATTAGTCTACATCTGGTTTGAATTTTTAGCTCCTCTGTCCTGTTTTTAGGACCATTTTCATAGAAGCACCCAATTACTAGCCGTAAACATGGATGTGCTAAGAGAACTAGCCACTCTGCTTTGCTGCTGGGTACACTAGTGGACACTTGCAGTACTGCAGCTAAAAAAAATAACCACTGCAAAAAAAGTAAGACATAAGTTGGTTTGCCAACACTTTTTACACATAACATTCACAAATGTGTTTAAGCTTCTGAACACAAAGAAAAAGGAGTTTAAAATCCCAATGTGTACCATAACATAATGCCACTGTGTTGTGATGTAAACTGGATAGTAAAGCCGGTGCTTTGTTAACGCTGTCCCAGTGCTCCAGATGGATCTGGTATCTTCTGCTATTGTTCTGAAATGAGGATAAAAGTTAAGTGGGTTTTCTGGTTAGACGTAAGAACCATGCCTTAATAACGCAGCGCAGTGACAGAAGCTGTTTTAGTGGAATATGTATGCATGAAGAAACGCATCGTGGTATTAAAATCACCCCTACAAAAAAATCTACTACATAAAAAAGACACATCTTTGTCAAACCGTCAGTGTAGCTGCAGCTCAGAGGTCGTTGTTCTTTAAAATGGTCACACACAAATAGCTGATGGAAGGAGTAAGCCAAACTTGCCACTGCACAACTGAGAGTACCTTCTGTGAGATAATAATGCAGAAGCATGAAAACTTTTGGCTGGAAAACACCTGCCATCTTAAAGCTTACTGATACATAAAAAGCATGTGTATAACAATCTGCACTTTAGAAAGTGTTTTTTTAAAAAAAATCCCAGTTGAAGTGAAGCTGTTTGGATGTGAATGAGTGGCTAAAACCTGCAGGACAACAACTATTGTACAAAATGTCCACATGTTTGTGGAATGTGCATGCAGTGGTTTTACACATCAGGTACACATGATTAATTTAACCAAAAAATGTTCAATAGTACATAACAAAAAGGATTTTCTTTAAAAAATACCCCTGTAGTCTTGAAACACGCAGATCTCCTTCTTCACTCCCTCGGAATCCTTTGGCAAATGGATTGTTTTCTATCTTCAACTGAGTGATCTAGGAAAATGTCAAAAGAACAAACCATCAAATATTTTCCTCTAAACAGTCACATGGTCAGTCTTTGGACTACCATTTAAATCTTTTATTTAATATTCACACAACAGTCACTGTGTTTGTTATAAAATATGAAAAGCTTTATATACTGATTACAGCCACACTTGTGTATGAATATCACCGTTGTTCCTGCATCATGGATGTTGTCGTTATTTTCACAAATGGAGGGTGAACATACATCAGTGACGTGCGGTGAGACATTGACTCTGAGGCACTGAGTCAGATCTACAAACATATGAAGAGTATCTGACCGGCAACAGTTAACAGGTTGTGTTTCATATCTCATATCAGCATTCTGTACACATACGCATATTTCATTTAAGGTCAAAATTTCATTTTCAACCAAATTATGTTGGATATGTAATCTTCCTTTTTGAGATTAAGGCGGGGCAAAAAGGAAAAATAAACGAACGGCTGCGCTTGACTTATATTTTGTGCAGTAGCAGTGGAACCTGTGGGTTCAGGAGCACCCTCTGCCTCACCGTGGGCCTTTTTTATGCGGTTTTGTGATCGATCTACTAGACTGAACAAGTTACACACACACATACATTTTATACATTATCCAGACTTTGGAAAGTCAGGGCATATAATCACAGTGTTTGAAACCATTTTATAGGTGATATACAGAGACACACACTCTAGTTTCATGGGATGAAGCACAGTTTGTTTTGGATTAACCAATCCAAGGTGAGCCTCAGCTCACAGATACCGCACCGCAACTCTCTTCCCTGTATTTGAACAGGAAATGCAGAAATTCTGCAATTTTGACATGAAAATTAATCACATTTATTGGAATCACACAGAAAATGAGTTTATAGAATATTTATTTTATCGTTATTTGTATTTTTTTTTCTTTTCATGATGACAGGTGAGAGTCTGCCTGCCCTGACCACACGTCACTGACATACATGTGTATGAAACATCAGACATGATGTAAACAAGCCCTGTTTTTCATGTCACCCAATAGGCCTATATATATTTTGTTACTGTACCTTGTGATTTTGATAAGATGTGACAGAGATGAAAGCTGTCTCATGAAAGACATGTGTGCAGTAGGCAGTGTTCTTGGATCCAAAGGCGTTGTTTTCATCTGCTTTGACTATGTGTAGTCTGGGCTGGTACTTATGCATGGAGTTCAGGATTATCTAAAAAGAATGAAAAAAACAGCACATTTCATTTAAGGCATGTCACTATGAACAGTCTATAAACAAGTACTCTGGACCATATCCCAGTACAGACTGGTCACAATATTAGCTCCTGTTCTGCTTCAAGGAATCCTCATCTTCATTCCTCCAATCAGTGTTGTTTCTACACAGCAGCACAAGGAGACTGTGCTTATCTGTCAGCTCTTCCAGAAAGTAACTGACTGCTATAATGAAAATTCTGATATGAATTATCAGCTAAGGTCCTTTTTTTGATAATAGATTGTTAAAACATCTGTTAAGAGTCAAGTTGTCCCTTATTGTGACTAGAATCAAATTGTTTTCCATAAGTTGATGTCAAGTTGGACAGTTTAGATCCACATTATAGGTGCTTTAAGCCTTTAAGGAAAAATGTAACATGTCTCAATAAGTTGTGTTTGCACCAATAAGTGTTCAATTGGGTTGAGATCAGGTGACAGTCAAAGCAGAGCTATGAGTTTACCATACCATCCCAACTTTATTTATAATGCACTTTAAGAACTTTACAGCTGGCCAAAGTGCCGTACACCAAACATAAAACAAGGGATTAAATAAGTAAAACTAGTGATACACAGGGTGTAAAGCAGGCTAAGAACAACAAAATACAACCATCATAAAAACAAAGGCAAATTCAAATCTGATAAAAACAGCATAAAAAAACAGACATGTCACTCACTGATTAAAAGCCAAAGAGAAAAAGTGCGTTTTTAGACGTGATTTAAAGACAGGCACAGACTGAGCCTGTCCAACAACTAAGGGCAACTGGTTCCACAACTTTTGGGGCGACAACAGAAAAGGCACGATCCCCATGAAGCTTCTTTTTAGTTTTTGGAACCACAAGCTGCAGCTGATCTGACCTGAGAGCACGAGGGGGGGTGTAGGGGTGGATCAGGTCAGACAGGTAGGAGGGGGCAAGGCCATTCAAACATTTAAAAGCAAACAGAAGAATTTTAAAATCAGCTCTAAAACACACTGGCAACTAATGGAGTGAAACTAAAACTGGTGAAATACGTTCATGTTTCTGTGTTCCTGCAGCATTTAGAACCAGCTGCAGTTGAGAAAGTGCATTTTCACTCAACCTGCATAAAGTTCATTACAATAGTCAAGTCTAGTAGTCACAAAAGCATGGATCACAGTTTCAGACAGATCCCTGGGCAGAACTGATTTTACTTTTGCAAGCTGTCTTAAGTGAAAGAAACTAGACTGGACCACACCACTAATTTGTCAGTAGAGTTTAAGATCAGGGTCCATTTTAACCAAATTTAACATGACCGGTTTAACCAAATGTGATAAGGAACCCAGGTCAACAAGAGCTGTGTGACTAGAAACACTGGGACCAAAAACCATAACTTCTGATTTTAGCTTCATCTGACCGTTCAGTGAATCCAGAAGGACCCCACCCCCAGCTTTTCTTTAATTTGTCATGAATTTGTAATTCATCTTCTTCAAGTATGTTTCATTTCTGAACAGTTCTTTTGCTTATGACTGAACTGTGGACTTTACATTTGTCCAGATTTTGCATTAAAGAATTACATACACTTTATAGTGTTGTTGATTAATGTTTACTGCACATCATATCAGATGGAAGGTAGTGATGAATAATATACACAACATAACATACATTAAAAAAAAAAAAAAACATACTGAAATCTGGCAAACATATATTGCAGTTAAACATATTACAGTTAAATAATTGCAGTGTTAATGAAGTTTTAGGGCTGGATGTTCAACTTAGTTTCTCCTTGCAACATTACCCCACTAAACAAGCCTGATGGAAAAATGCATTATGAATCGTGCTGTGTATGTGCCACATGTTTATAATGACTCTTCGTTGTTGATCTGTCCCCAGAAGCGCCTGAGCCCAGAGCAGGAATTATTTCTGTAAGACGAAGTCACAACATTCACGCTACACACACATGCAAATATTGTTCTGATTACTGTTGGCTGTGACAGTTTTTTACTCTGTATAAGAAACGGACAGTCCTTTGAGCCAGTCAGTCAGCTGCTGTATGCACTGGACTCCTGGCTTTCTGATATGAGAATCCAGAGATTCTGTCTTCGAGAATTTTTCTATCATAGCATTAAAGCTACAGTAGTTTTTTTGTTTTTTGTTTTTTGTTTTTTTTAACATCACAGAGCAAAAAATTCTATAATTCCCTTAACATATTATACACAGCCTGTCAAAATAGTCCATGTCTGGATTTACCCAAACAAATAGGTAGCAGCCTCCCACTGGGTAATTACTACAGTGATTCATATGTTTTCGCTGCAACAAGTTCTTTAAGTGATGCAATGAATAGATTAAATTTTGCAAGGGAGCAAAAAGACTGGGCAATGCCAGGACTGATCAAACTCAGATTGTGAAAGATTGGTTTTGGGAGCATGAGACATCATTTTCACACACTGGCCAACCAGTCCAGACCTGAACCACATTAAGAATTATTGGGATGAGTTGGAGAAGACCTTCTATTATCAAAAAAATATCTTGGCAAAAAAAAAAAAAAAAAAGAAGAAAATAACACAAGTATGAATGGAAATAAATGTTGTGAAATATATTGTGCAATTGCAAAAGCATTGCATAATAAATAGCATAAACAGTGCCACAGTGGGTGTGTCCTGCAACCAAAGCCAAAGGCGGTTCAGTGAAATATTTATCAGGTTGTTAAATTCAAGTGGTCTGAGGGGACATGAGACTTCTGCATCTACTCCTTTCCTGCATTTTTGGACTGTAGAATATTTAATCCATATTTTGTCTCATCACAGGTATTTCGAGGGGGTTAAAAACATGATTGACAGCTGTAAGTATCAATCACTAATTGAATTCTGTCCGCTGCATCCTAGATGTGATTCTACCGCTCTACTACAGGTCTCACCATTGAAGCTTAGAAAAATGCTTTTCCACTTTTCCATAGCAGCACAAAACAATATCAGGTTCATCTATATCAGTGGTTTCCAACCTTTTTTGGCTCCTGACCCCATTTTAACATCACAAATTTCTGGTGACCCCAGACATTCAAAATGGAGACTTTTTTTTTTTGGCTAAAAAATTAATTTGTTTTTGATCATATAATAGTTTGCTATACTATGTTGCAAATAAATGTTAATTTTAGACGACATTTATTCTATATAATGTATATTATTATGGACAGAGGCAGTAAATCCAGGTGTAGATTACTGCACAAAGGGAGAATTGGATTTTCCTTGGTCAGGATATGTATAGTCAGTCCAGCTGGGATTTACAAGGCTGACAATTAATACTGAACAAACAAGAACTCAAACTATGAATCATGAAAGAGCTGCAGCATCTGAAACTGACCACAATGAACATTTGACACAGAAACAGAACCACAGTGCTTCAGTTTCAGCTTCACAGTTTGTCATGTCTTTTATGGATTGGGATTGTCTCTCTCAACTCACCATATATTTTTTATTAGTAAGTTTTGATTTTTATCAATTACTAGAAATTCCAGGCGACCCCACATGGGGTCCTGACCCCAAGGTTGAAAAACACTGATCTATATTTAGTCTGTTGATTTGGACTGAGAGGAGGCAGCTGCAGAAGGAAAGTGTGTATTTTCAAATGTTTGCATTTTTCCCCCTGGCAGCCTTCACACCCTCACAGAAATAAAAACTGTAGCAAATAAAAAGGCGTCGACTGACCACTGCTTACAGAACTTTATTTTCATTCAGAATGAGTTAAATTGATGGACATTAGTAAGTTACAACAACAGTTTCCCCTAGGATTAATAAAGTGTTGTTATTCTGATTCTGATCCACCTTACTAAGACACTTTTTCAGATTTCTTTTAATTGCCTGTTTGTATCACCTGCCCTTCACTGTACCACCCACCCCGGCCATTTTTCACAAAACTGAACCTTATCAATTCAGTGGAGTGTTTTTATCAACCGGTCTTCTCCATCACACTCGATATGAGGCTGAGTATCAGTACAGCAGGTAGCATGTGTTGAGCATGCTCAGTGTTCTGGTTGTTTGGGTGGCTGCAGGTCGGCTCACTAGCATCAGTCTGCTTACCACAGCCTAGTGCTGTGCCCAGTGAAGCAGAAGCAACAGTGGGGCAGGGTCATCACTAGTCCAGCTCTGTCAGGGCCGATGAGCATCAAGCTTTTCACCTCGGCTCCCCTCCTCCTTCAACAGACACTCTCCTGAGGAGCCTTCTCCTCCAGGGGGCTCCCAAAGAGAGGCAAAGGTTGAGCGGGGCACCAGGAGCCGGGCTGGGGTCAAACAGCAAACGGCCCTACGCTCACATGCCTCTGTTGCTGAGGCAGGTTGGAGACAGAGATTAGCTATTGGCTGGTTCACCAGAGGCTCTGTGTTGACCTTTGTCTGCTTGGCTGTCTGGCTGCTGTCTGAGGGTGATACTGTCGACTCCTGGGTGACACTCTGAACGCAGCGATCACAGAAACCTGCCTCAGATCAGAACCAGCTCAAGAAGAAAGCATTTGCTTTCATCTCAACAAAAAACATTCAGACGTGATTACCTGCTTCAACTGATACGTGCTTGGAAAGGACTTTTCCTCAGACACGAATTATTCTTCAGACATCATTTACTACATGTACTTCAACCCACTGACCAGAATCAAGTGTTGCAACTGCTACATTTCTGTAAACCCTGCATATCTGTAGTCTTACAACAAAAATATACTCATACTCAGCTGCTGAACTATGGAACCATCTGCCTCTCCATATCAGACAGGCCTCCTCTGTCTGTTTTTAAATCCCGTCTTAAAACCCATTTTTTCTCCTTGGCTTTTTGGAACCATGTGAGATGTTTGAAGTTACTATCTTTATTCTGTTGTTCTTATTTATCTATTTTATTTATTTATTTATTTATTTAGTTTTTTTTAATTGTATGGCTTTTTAATCTATTCTTGTATTTTATTCTTTTTATTTGGGTTTTATTTATTCTTCTGTATAGCACTTTTTTCTTTTTTGTATAGTTTCTGTGTCTTTGAATCTATTCTGTATTTTATTCTTCTATTTTGGTTTTAATTATTCTTCTGTACAGCACTTTGGTCCACTGCGGTTGTTTTAAAGTGCTTTACAAATAAAGGTGGCTTGGATTGGACATACCACCATTTTAGATGAAGGGCATAATGTTATAAAGCTTTACCTGCTAATACCACTTTTTAACCATATGTCTAAAAATGGCATTCATTTATAACAAATGATATGATTTTTGTGGTTAGGTTTGGGCACTGGTAGCATTCCTTTAGGATTAGAAAATTATCAGCACTTTGTTTTATAGAAAAATTCAGGGATGACATTACATTTTCTGACAATAAAAAAAGGCTCCTGTTCATGAAACACCAACACCAGCACCCACTCATTTACAGCCTATAGGGGAAATGTTGGTACAAATATGCAATAGCAACAATTTTCTCTGGTAACTGAGTTGGCTGTTTATGTCTAGTGCTAACATAATAAAAACATTAGAAAACTCCGTCTTCTATAACAGACTATTGCACCCTTCCATCACACAGCCTATGGGAATTCAGCTGTCTGTGGGAAAGCCAAACAATGAAGAAATGACATAAAGAGCTCTGGTGCTATCAGTAGCTTTTAAGTCCAATTAAAAAATCTACTAAAATCTATTTAACTCTGTATTATGACTTCTGACTCTAGACTGCTCCACATAAATAAGTATTTAGTTTGTTAAACATGGTGCTGACATGTTGTGTGTTCTATCTCTGTGTGGAAGTGTTAACAACGATGGGACAGCAGATTAAAATGAACCGAACCTCGAACACTGGTTTAAGTCTAACTGTGTTACAAGGTATCATAGCTCATCATTCATATTTAATATAATTCATGGTCCCTTATAAATTATATGACTAGAGCTTTGGTTGTGGTTTAACTCACGCTTTGAGAATATTCAACCTTAGTTTTAAGGATTCTGTTTGGACAGAAACTTTGGCCTCCCTCATGAAAGTCAATCTTGTGACACACTCTTCCTTTCCCCTTGTTACACATACTAGCAGCATTGTACCCGTGGTGCCATTGTACGATAGCATGATAAGTAGAACCTGTCTGCCACCACTATCCATTTGTAAACTACCATTTAATCATGCATTGTGCAGGTAATAATCTGAGCCGACATGTGAGGCATGAAGGGAAGATGTTTGTCCTGTCAAGCATGATTACATTCGTCCAGCGGTAGTGAACTGCAGCCTTCACATTGGAGCACCGTCTGCTAGCAGGAGAAATTTCATGAATGGCAGCAGAACCACTTCCGAAAATGGAGTATGCCAGCAGGGATGAAGAATTCAAAGTAGAGACAGGCTAAAATCTCCCAGCATACCTCACAACATTTGAATACGGACATAAAATTGTGCCTAGTAGATAGTCAGGTAATGTTTGTATTCATTTGGTGAGTTTGGTGGCGATCAGGTCTGTGAAGGCTGAGGAAAACCTGTACAAACGCCCTCCTGTGCTGCAACATCGATGGGACACAGAATGTGTGTTATATAGTAGGATATGACACTAATGAAGTGTTTGAAGGAAATTACCATAAGATTACAATGGAATTGAAAGTGTTTAAGACTAGAATGAGCTTGTAATCTACCACAGGGATGCTGATTCAAAATAGACCCATTAGTACTCAGACCTGATAAATGAAAGACTGTCATATAAGATATTCCCACGGGAAAATGGAGTCCTCAACTGCCTTCCCGTTCCTGATCAGGTATTCTAAAATGCACGATTAGAAATATACTGACAGTCAGTAGAAACTTTGAGGTAGAAATGTCTGCATATTTCTACTTGTAGGGGGGTTGTAATTCTTCATAGTGGATTTCTTGATGCCTTAGTGCTGGGGTAGTTCAGATAATGATGAGTTGTCATGTTGTTGCGGTTCATTGCACCTGGGTTAGCCTCTTTGCAAAAGTGGACCAAATACACACTGAGCAGATACTCAGTGGGTCTGTGCACAATCTGAGGATTGGTTTGGAAGGCCTATATAAAGGCCCAAAAAAGGCCTCCAGTGTTAGTCCAGTGAACGGCATCATGCCGCGTCTATCACGTGAACATACCACTGGGTATGGTGGAGGCCGCTTTGAGCTCCAGTCATATAGCCAGGCCTATGGATGGGCTGTTCCCAACCCACAATCACAAACCTGGCTGAACGCCACAACACCACACCTAGTCCGAAGCACGCGCCAACGGACCGCCGCCTGCATCGAAGCTAACGGAGGCCATACCCGTACTGACTGTTGTGACTCTGTGTTTGGCAGGTGCCATTTTCTTTTGTTCAGTTTTTTGTTTTGAAATTATTCTTGAAACTTTAGATTTGTGTTTCTGTATGCCAATATCCTAAACAAATGATTCATATAAAAAAAATTCCAGTTTAGGGTTTCAAAATAAAAATTATGTCGAAAAATACGGTCTCAAAGTTTTCATTAACTGTGAGTGTACATTTATTTCTTCATTTTCTGCACATGTGAATGGTAGGTCTTGGACTTGGCGCTGTCCACACCTCCTGGTCTGGTCTGGTCTGGTCTGGTCTGGGCGTCATCTGGGCTTCGCCTGGCCTCTAACTCGCTCTGTCCTCATTACTCGCCCTTATCACTGGCCAGGCACTCAACGTAATCTGACAGCAGGCCCCGCCACTGATCTGAGAGGTTATGAACCTAATGAGCCCGCCCATTGATGGGATGGCTTCAGACAAGCTATCCCAGAGTCCCCCTGGGGAGGGCTGCCACAGTCACACTCTTCACCTCCCTCTGCTGCTCTCCTTCCCTCTATTCCCTCTCTTTGCTGTCTTTCATTCTTCTTTCAGAGATCAGTCTGTGAAACCACATTTGTAGATGCACTGTTTGCTACCAAAGTTATTATCGTTAACGAAAACTAACGAAATGATGAAAACTAGAATTGGAAAAACATTTTCGTTAACTGAAATAAATAAAAACTGTTATTAAAAGAAAAAAAACGATAACTAACTGAAACTGTATTGTGTGTTTACAAAACTAACAGAAACGGATAAAAATGATGGATAAAATTCCCTTCATTTTCGTCTTTGTCAGTGTCAGATTGATACAAAATCAATTTATTTTGCTTTAGCAATTTCAGCTAGCGGCACCATATGATACTTGTGGTTTCCAGTCGTCTTCTGGTCCCCACTCTACCTGGAAACATGGAGACTAAAGTTGAGAGAAAGCAGCAGAGTCCTGTGTGGGATTTATTTGAATACAACGACAGAGAAGAAGAGAAAAGATATTACAAAAACTAAAACTAAGCATTTAGAAGAAAATGAAAACTAATAAAAACTAGCAAACCTGCTTTAAAACGAATTAAAACGAACTGAATTAGAGAAAAAAAGTCCAAACTAAATAAAACTAAACTAGAATGAAAAATCCAAACCTATTAGAACCTTGTTTGCTACACTGTTCTGTTTGTGGGAGAAGAAACATCATTCTTTCTGTAAATTATCAAATGTATAAATAAATAACTGCTTTACATCCTTCATCTTAAACTCATTTCTTCAGTTTGTTTAAATAACTGTTTTATCTTGATCAGTTTCTTCCTCTATTGAAATTTTTTCAGCTGTACTGGATGAGTTGGATTGACTCAGGTCTGTTGTATAATTCAGTCATATTGTAGAATATTTTTGAAATACATTGATTCTGTCTGATTATTTGAAAATGAATTTTTTTTCCACAAATTGTTTCCTTATTGTCAGTTTAACACTTTTTAATGAGACTATAACATCACTTGCTATGTTTACATAAATGCTCTGTTTATGCCTTTACTCACACGAAATCAATTGATGTTGTAATCAAAATGATTATTCCATCAATATTACCATTTCCATAAAAGTGTGGATGTTCAGTTGTTTTTTTTTTGTGGGTGGTGACTTGTTGGACTGTGTCGACACGACCTTCATCTTTCATTTCTTCACCCATTTTCTTGAAAAGGTTAATATTGTGTTATTTTTCTCGTTTCTAAAATCTTGTTCATATCCAAGTGTTTGATAATGTTAAAATGGTTTTTCGGGGATGCATCTCTAGCTCAGGCTTGCAAAGTATAAGCCAGTGGTTTCCAACCTTTTTTGGCTCATGACCCCATTTTAACATCACAAATTTCTGGCGACCCCAGACATTCAAAATGGAGACTTTTTTTTTTTGCTAAAATTAATTTGTTTTTGATCATGTAATAGTTTCCTATACGATGTTCCAAATAAACATTAATTTTAGAGGACATTTAGTCTATATAATGTATATTATTATGGACGAAGGCAGTAAATCCAGGTGTAGATTACTGCACAAAGGGAGAATTCTCTTTTCCTTGGTCAGGATCTGTCCAGTCAGTCCAGCTGTGATTTACAAGGAGGACAATTAATACTGAACAAACAAGAACTGAAACTATGAATTATGAAAGAGCTGCAGCATCTGAAACTGACCACAGTGAACATTTGACACACAAACAGAACCACAGTGCTGCAGTTTCACAACCACAGTTTGTCATGTCTGTTATGGATTGGGATTGTCTCTATAAATTCACCATATATTTTTATTAGTAAGTTGTTGTTTTTTTTTATTATTTACTAGGAAATTTCAGGCGACCCCATTTGAATTCCAGGTGACCCCACATGGGGTCCCGACCCCAAGGTTGAAAAACACTGGAATAAGCTGTTTGAGTTGTGTCCAATGCACAGAGTTGAATGTAAATAGGCAAAAGTTCATGCGCTGCAGACATTTCCAAAGAATGCTCCTGAAAAACCTGAATAAGGTCAGCATGTCCCACATCATCAGTATTTTCACATCATTCTGTACAGTGAAAAGTCCAAGACCGCAGTGAAGGAAAGGTGAAAGTCATTGGTTTTCAGTGCAGAAGGAAGTGATACTCCACTGAAGGGAGAACGAAGAAGAATACAAGTCACTGACACAGCGTCACTGTCACATACTGTCTGCGTTTTCCTGACACCATTACTGCAGTAGTTTTGGTGATTCTGGTTCTTGGTGATTGTCAGCATATGTAGTGGAGATGTGGACATTCAGTCATTCCAATTAGAGTATTTTTACCCAGCAACCGAAACAGAGTAACTGCATGAGTCAGACACATTAAATCCACATTTGAAGCATACACATATATTATGTCACTGACACCAGAGCTGTAAAGAGCATCTGCAGTATTTTACAAGTTTACCAGTTACAGTTATTTCAAGACAGTTTAAAGCTGCGTATGACGTTCATCACCAATTTTTCATCAAATCTGTAAAACCTGAGTTATAGCCAAAGCATCATGAATCCATTAGTCTTTCTGTGATTACTCACCTGAATTACAGTGAACTACTTCACAGCATACATCACAAACACTCCATTTGTTTACAAACCAAGCCAAAACCCAAACAGAACCGTCACTTGGGCTTTTTCAGGATTCCACGCATCCACAGTACTAATGCTGCGTTCCACTCAGTTTTTGAGCCCATAAGTCACAACTTCAAAACACGACTCACGACTTTGTAACGTTCCAGGCAAGTCAGGCCAAACTGCCGGAGCGCAAGGAATAGTGGTAGTTCCATGTAAACAAACCAACATGGTGGAGCGTACGTCATGTTCATTACCTCCGCCAAGGAGGTTATGTTTTTGCCAGGGTTTGTTTGTTTGTTTGTTTGTTTGTTTGTTTGTCTGTCTGTCTGTCCGTTAGTGTGCAACATAACTCAAAAAGTTATGGACAGATTTTGATGAAATTTTCAGGGTTTGTTGGAAATGGGATAAGGAAGAAATGATTAAATTTTGGTGGTGACTGGGGGTGGGGGGGCCCACAGGGGGGCCCATTTCCAACAGACCCTGAAAATTTCATCAAAATCTGTCCATAACTTTTTGAGTTATGTTGCACACTTACAGACAGACAAACAGACAGACAGACAAACCCTGGCAAAAACATAACCTCCTTGGCGTGGGGGGGGCCCACAGGGGGGGCCACTGATCAGCCTTGGCGGAGGTCTGCGCTCTCCGAGTGCTTCTAGTTTACAATCATTTCTATCAACAAAGGTGTTTGCTCTTTGCTTATTTGAGGGAAACAGAGGAGGAAAAACGGCGTTAGGCATTCATTTATTCTGGCTCTCATTGGACTGAAAACTAACGCTAGAGCAGCTGCTGATTATGCAGAACATTTGCAGATAAATAACGTTAGAGCAATACCTTGTTTTAATAAACAATCTGCATGAACCCCACATCCATGGGGGGGCGCCATTGCTATGTGATGTCAAACTCGGAACTGGGAGAACATGGATCTAGTACGAGTTCACGGGTGGAAGTCACAGGTTTGACTGACATTCCAGTGCATCTTCACTGGTAGAAGGATGGAAAAACACCGGTTACGGGTGGACTGGAACGCAGATTAAGAAACAATGAAGCTGTTTCCTTGTTTGTTGCCACTACTGCGTGGAATCCCGAAAAAAACCCAAGTGACGGTTTCATGTAGGTTTGGGTTTGGTTTGTAAACAAGAGTTTGTGATGGAATGCAGGTTGAAGTTGTTCACCGTGAGGGAAGTGATTCAGGTGTGTAATCAAGAAAGACTAACGGATTCTTAATGCTTAGGCTATCACTCGGGTTTTACAGATTTGATGAAAAATTGGCGATGAACGTCATATGCAGCTTTAATAGTGATGTTTTATCCCACTTGGAACTTCATCTGCTTTGACTATTTGAAACATTCCAAACGCACACAGTAAAAGATTCTGTTGGGATTCTGTACATTCGCTTAGAGTCTGGTTTTGACCAACTCTATATATAAAATGTCATGAGATAGCTTTTTTGTTGTGATCTGGCGCTATATAAATAAAATTTGATTGATTGAGTGATTTAATTGTTTTTCCCCTGTAAGTCACTTTGGAAAACATAAACATAAACAAAAGGCAAAATGTAACACTTTCCACTAAACAGGGTCATTCAATTAAAATATCTTTGAATCCGGACTTGTGACCCTCTGTTAGACCCCATCCTCTGTCTGTGTTTTCTATTTCCTCTTCTACATCAAGTCAGTCAATAACAGCATTGCACGGTGTAAAAACAAAATAAAAACAAAACTATGGCTCATTCTGTTCTTCTAGTGCGTGCAGTTCTGTCTGAGACAAAACTCTGGGCAAAGCACACACACACACACACACACACACACACAGAAACACACAGACCTGTCAATCAGACACTGAAGAGAGGAGGAAGAGACAGGATGAAGGTGTGTCGACTGTGTTCCCTCTCATTCCCACTGGGTTTAGTGAAGGTATAGGTATGGTTATGTGTGTTTCACTGATTCAGAAAAATGTTATTAAAAAAAATTTCTATTCTCTATTTCACAGCTTTTTTCCTTCCTAAAAGTGTTTGTTCTTCTCATTTATTATATTGCTTAGTTGAACACCAGTCTCTCTCGTTTGCTGAGCAGAGACCAGGGGTGAAGCTGAACCTGTCCAGTGTTACACTGTTCACCTTGTGGTTAACCGTCCAACCCCCCCAGGATGATCAAACCAAAGGAATTAACATTCATTATAGTATACAGACGAAATTAGGCAATAAAAGCCAAAACATGAAAGCCGTACTTCAATGTCCCAAACATTCAGAACATCTTACACTGCAAAAAAAAAGTGAAAAAATGGTAACATTCCAGCAGGTAGGGTGCCAAAAAAAATACGGTAATTTTCCATAATTAAAATACCATTTTTTGCCCTAAATTTACATGAGATTTTGCATTTTTTTTTCACTTTTTAATGTTTAATAAAGAATATTTTCATGTATTAAAACAATCAAATTACCTATAAATATTCATTCATTCATTATCTGAACCCGCTTTATCCTCACTAGGGTCACGGGGGTCGCTTGGAGCCTATCCCAGCTACATAGGGGCGAAGGCGGGGTACCTATGTAGCTACCTATAAATATATATATAAATAATTTTCAGTGAGACTCAGTTGTCCAATCCACTGATAAAAACTGTATTTGGACAGTTTATCAGTGCTTATACATGTTATACATTCACAAAAATACATTTATTCAACATTTTTGTTGTGAAACCTCCTGTAATTACACAAGATATTCGTCAATTAACAAACAAGTCTTGTTCAACTTATAGAACAAATACTTCTTTTACGGTTAATTGTCAGTAATTTTATCTTGTTTTATTTTATTTTATTTTTTTACAGTATTAAACTTTAAATGAACAGTTTAATTTCATAAATAGAAAATAAATATTTGTGAAATTATGATACATTTACAAATGTATTTTAACTGTATTTTTCTGTGAAAAAAAGAAAAAAAATCTTTTAAAAAAAATGTAAATTTTATGGTGATTCACAGTTACAGTTTTTTTTATGTTATTTTACATTTGACACATAAAATCACAATCTATTTTTGGAATTTCATTGATATTTTCCTGTATCTTAAAAATACAGGAAAAATCTGTAAAATAAACAGTGAAAATTCTGTTAAATTACAGATTTTTTTTTTACAGTGTATAGTTTATAAACCTTATATGAGAGTCATCATCCCACATGTGAGATTCTACATTAACTTTATTCCAAAACACTGAAACAGCACTGAAAATACTGAATACTTTTTCACTTGTCTATAAAACATTAATGATAATGAACGTAATGAAATTTAATTCAGTTATGCTATTTCCTTCTTTCTTCTTTTGCCACACCTTTTGGGGTTACCATATTTGATCTTACATCAACAGGAAGTGTGTGTGTAATTCTTCAACTTGGCAAAGAAGAGGTGAACGTCAGTACTCACATGTCCAAAAGGGTCCAGGTGGTTGTTGGTGAGCTTCAGCTTCTGAAATGAGACCAGCTGCCTCATCCAGTGCGCTCCTGTAGCGGGTGAGTCTGGGTGAACGTAGAGTCTGCCTGGCATGGCCGGCTCAGCCTTACCAGCCACCATCCTAAAAACACACAGAAGCCTGGGTCACCTCTGTGTTGTCTGTGGAACCACACTTGGGTTCCTCTGAATCTAATGTAGCCCAGTAAAAGTGTCCATTCATGAGCTCCCTAAACCTGCCGCTGTGCTTCTATAGGGTCTCTCAGTCCCCGTGGCATTAAATCCCTCGGACTGAAAGGCAGTGGCCTCTACTAAAACATCATTACTAATTATGCCTCTCCGAGGTGTCGCTGATGAACACCAGAGCTCACAAAATCCAGGCAGTGCCATGTGATCAGAAACAAATGGTTGTAAAAGTTTGCCTTCATTGCAGTTTTTACCTCCACCAAGGAGGTCTGTCTGTCTGTCTGTCTGTCTGTCCGTCTGTCTGTCTGTCTGTCTGTCCGTCCGTCTGTCTGTCTGTCTGTCTGTCCGTCTGTCTGTCCGTCTGTCTGTCTGTCTGTCTGTCCGTCCGTCCGTCTGTCTGTCCGTCTGTCTGTCTGTCTGTCCGTCCGTCCGTCCGTCTGTCTGTCCGTCTGTCTGTCTGTCTGTCCGTCTGTCTGTCCGTCTGTCTGTCCGTCTGTCTGTCTGTCTGTCCGTCCGTCCGTCCGTCTGTCTGTCCGTCCGTCTGTCTGTCTGTCCGTCTGTCTGTCTGTCCGTCCGTCTGTCTGTCTGTCCGTCTGTCTGTCCGTCCGTCTGTCTGTCCGTCTGTCTGTCCATCTGTCTGTCTGTCCGTCTGTCTGTCCGTCTGTCTGTCTGTCTGTCTGTCCGTCTGTCTGTCTGTCCGTCTGTCTGTCCGTCTGTCTGTCCGTCCGTCCGTCCGTCTGTCTGTCTGTCTGTCTGTCCGTCTGTCTGTCTGTCCGTCTGTCTGTCCATCTGTCTGTCTGTCTGTCTGTCCGTCTGTCTGTCCGTCTGTCTGTCTGTCTGTCCGTCTGTCTGTCTGTCCATCTGTCTGTCTGTCTGTCTGTCTGTCTGTCTGTCCGTCTGTCTGTCTGTCTGTCTGTCTGTCTGTCCATCTGTCTGTCTGTCTGTCTGTCCGTCTGTCTGTCTGTCCGTCTGTCTGTCCGTCTGTCTGTCCGTCTGTCTGTCTGTCTGTCTGTCCGTCCGTCCGTCCGTCTGTCTGTCTGTCTGTCTGTCCATCTGTCTGTCCATCTGTCTGTCTGTCTGTCTGTCTGTCCATCTGTCTGTCTGTCTGTCCGTCTGTCTGTCTGTCTGTCTGTCCATCTGTCTGTCTGTCCGTCTGTCTGTCCGTCTGTCTGTCTGTCTGTCTGTCCATCTGTCTGTCTGTCCGTCTGTCTGTCCGTCTGTCTGTCTGTCCGTCTGTCTGTCTGTCTGTCCGTCTGTCTGTCTGTCTGTCCGTCCGTCCGTCTGTCTGTCCATCTGTCTGTCCATCTGTCTGTCTGTCTGTCTGTCTGTCTGTCCATCTGTCTGTCTGTCTGTCTGTCTGTCTGTCTGTCTGTCCATCTGTCTGTCCATCTGTCTGTCTGTCTGTCTGTCTGTCCATCTGTCTGTCTGTCTGTCCGTCTGTCTGTCTGTCTGTCTGTCCATCTGTCTGTCCATCTGTCTGTCTGTCTGTCCGTCTGTCTGTCTGTCCATCTGTCTGTCTGTCTGTCTGTCTGTCTGTCCATCTGTCTGTCCATCTGTCTGTTTGTCTGTCTGTCTGTGTGCAGGATAACTCAAAAAGTTATGGACGGATTTGGATGAAAATTTCAGGAAATGCTGATACTGGTACAAGGAACAAATGACACTGGGTTACAAAAAAATGTTTTTTGCAAGTTGTCTAGGTTTTTTCAGCTGAATTCGGACCATTTTGCACCGCTAAATCCAAAAATGACATCTGTTTTCTCCATCAGGTCAGGTTTTTTTTGCTAATTTGATTTTGAAAAATTTGATCTTCTCACAAAATTGATTACATTTTTGTGACTTTATCAGTTGATTTTTTATATAGTTCTCACCCAAAATAGGTTTTAAGAGAAAAAAAATCATTTTCTAACAGGATTCCTGTTAGGTACGATGGTGTATTCAGCGCAGATGTAGCAGAATACGTCAGGCTTATTTTTGCAAGATCTTCTAGTCGAAGCCATTTCATTCACCTGTAATATTAAAAAAAAACATTAATCATAAATTGGCAAAAGTAAAATCTTCAGAACTCGTTTATTGCAAGAAATATGAAAGAATTTTGTATCATATGATGTGAAAATGCCCATAAATGTAAGCAAAAATGTTCAAAAGCCAATATGTAGCATAGTTCAGAAAGTTGACCTGATTGAGCAAAATTCATGTGATTTTTGGATTCAGCACCAAAATTATCCTAAATCAGCTCAAAAAACTTAAACAATAAATTTGTTGTTGACCAGTGTGATTAAATTTTGGTGGTGATCGGGGGTTGGGGGGTGGGGCCCACTGATCTGCCTTGGCGGAGGTCTGTGCTGTCTTTTCTAGAAAAGCACTCGGAGAGCACAGACCTCCGCCAAGGCAGATCAGTGGGCCCCACCCCCCAACCCCTGATCACCACCAAAACTGAATCATTTGTTCCTTGTGCCAGTATCAACATTTCCTGAAATTTTCATCCAACCAAATCCGTCCATAACTTTTTCAGTTATCTTCCACACAGACAGACAGACAGACAAACATGGGGGGGGGCTGATCTGCCTTGGTGGAGGTCTGCGTCTGCGAGTGCTTCTAGTTTTAAATGTCCACCCGTGGATGC